>NC_056732.1:610657940-610677940 GCF_019279795.1 Protopterus annectens | reverse complement strand
ATCTGTAGTACGGAAGATAATCCTGACACTTAGCAGCTAATCCTCAGTGTCAGCTTCTGTCAAGTGCTTTAAAGAAAGCATCCTGAGTCACTCATTTGTTTTAACCTAAAAAAAAAAAGATGGGAGTGTAATGGCAACTCCTTCCCAAACACGCACACACACAGACTGTCCCAAGACACTTCCAGTTATAATCTTTGTATAAATGTAAAACATCATCAATGAAATGCAAAACCATGGCCTGATTTATATTGCCACTTTTAATTATAACTGTCCGATGGCAAAATTCTGAGAATCTCTTTCTCTCTCTTTCTCACTGTTTGTTTCCCCATTTGTTTGTCTGAATATCTCTGTTTCTTATCCCAGTATACTTTCCACCTTTTTATTTAGTGTAAGTTAACAGATAACAGTACATTGCAATGTTAAATAAGAATTCTATATCTTTAAAACCTGCTTCATCCTTTTGTAAAACTGATCATCTGATCATAGTATGCATTCCAGGTATTGTTTATTTTCTTCCTCCCCTGTCAAATTACCTTCGTCTCATTTTCTTTCTATGCTAAAATCAGATTTAAATGTCCATAAGTAAGCAACTGTCAAAAGCAAAACAAATATCCACCCTGTATTCACGTCTGTATTAGTTCCTCCTTCGACTTTTGCCACCTTTAAATAGTAGCATCAAAAGTGTCTAACTCCGGTGGCTAAAGAAACCTCCCAAACAGTAAGATATCCAGGCACAAGAAACTGGTTTCTGTGTCCTTACAATAAGTTTCACAGAAATATCTTTTAACAATACAAGTTTAAATGTCACCTTCTTCCTCACTGTTACTCAACAATACCTTCACCACCTCCAAATAAAATCTAAAGTGACTTTCTGTTCAGTCATACTTTGCTGTCATTTGTGAACTTAAGGCACACAGTTTAATGCATCGAACATTTATTTGTATATTTTCATATTTTTAGTATTTTGTAACACAATTTGAGCATGACTCATACAATAGTATTCTCAAATGAAGCAAAGGTATGATTAGAAGCATTTGCAATACCACTTAAAGCCACTATCAGAACTGTTTTGAAAATGTCCTTCAACTTATTTTTGTGAAATGGGTAACACTAAAAACTGTGGTAAACATTATAAACATTTTGTCAAGGTCATGCATTACAGTTCTAAATATTAGACTCTCAGTTGGTTATTTTCATACTATGAAATGTAAGCTTGCATGAATGTGAACAGTTGGCACAAAAAAATCTCTTTAGACTGCAACATTAACAAGGTTGTTTTCAGAATGGCTAAAACTTGCATTTCTTCTTCTGTCTCAAATAATACTTCATCGTCTGCTAGAGAATTTTCAGTTACTGCATTTGTAGGCTAGTATCATATCTTGGTTATTTTGACATAGCACATTCAGAATATCCGTATCAATGCTGCTACATATTGATACTTCATAAATTTACTACAGTGAAAATGTTGGTAGCAGGCTTCATGCATAAGCCTTTTTCACATCATGTCTTAACTATGTTATCTACCATTTTTTGTATTGGCACAAGAACATGTCTTTTGCACCTGTTGTTGTAGTGTGGAATTTGTATGGATCTGTGCATCATACCTCTTTAATGGGTGTATTAAAATATGGTGAATTATATTAAGACACCCAGTTTTGTGGATGAATAATAAAACGGTTCTGGTAGTTGTACAGCTGAGATGACCCCATCCCTTGCATTTTAGTCCAAGGAATCAGTTTGGATTGACAGGTGCACAAATGGTCTGAGCTTATTTTGTAGCTAGTCAGAGGCTCCAGTGTCCACTGTATGTTTATATATGACATCACACAGCGCAAGCTGGAAGTTTATTGCATCAAGTGGTGTTTATGTTGTTATAGATAAAGGTCCTCGTGTTTAGGTAATGCATATTTAAAGGTACAAGTCATAGTCAGTTTTGCATTTTGTAACAGTATTGTTTCAGGTTTTAAGGAATTGATTATTTAACTGTAAGTCATGTTCTTGTGGTAGCTTGATGCATATGTCACAACACCTCCAATAAGCTGCTATCTCCAGTGTGCAGTCATGTTCTTGTGGTGGTTTGATGCATATGTCACAAAACCTCCAACAAGCTGCTATCCCCAATGTGCAGTCATGTTCTTGTGGCGGTTTGATGCATACGTCACAAAACCTCCAACAAGCTGCTATCCCCAATGTGCATTCATGTTGTTGTGGTGATTTGATGCATATGTCACAAAACCTCCAACAAGCTGCTGTCACCAATGTGCAGTCATGTTCTTGTGGTGGTTTGATGCATATGTCACAAAACCTCCAGTAAGCTGCTGTCTCCAATGTGCAGTCATATTCTTGTAGCGGTTTGATGCATCCATCACAAAATCTCCAGTAAGCTGCTGTGTCCAATGTACAGTCACGTTCTTGTGGTGGTTTGATGCATACGCCACAAATCCTCCAGTAAGCTGTTGTCTCCAATGTGCAGTCCTATATTATACTGGCTCTGGAGTGATGTTTAGGATGACAGTAGCACTATGATGAGGTGTCTGCAAGCGGCTACTACAAAACCTATAACACTGAATTTATGTGATTTACTCGCTTTAAGGCAGTGTTTCTTAAATGGTGAGGCCTGTTTTAAGAGAAGCCTAAGCATGCCTAAAAATGCTGGCACTTAAAACACTGACTGTCATTATTAATGTTATGTGGAGTCAGGCTAAATGAAAACAGAATAATATTCACTTAGTATACGTAGACTGCATATCAGTAGTGTAAGAGTAATATGCCAAGCAAAAATTGTGATTAGTATGTGCGTGTATGCGTGTGCGTATGTGCATGTGTGTGTGTGTGTGTGTGTGTGTGTGTGTGTGTGTGTGTGTGTGTGTGTGTGTGTGTGTTTTGGTAGCTTTAATCTGCTTCAGTACAGAGTAACATATTTTATTTATTTATTTATTTTTAGAAAGTGTTCAAAGTATTTTTCTGACATCAGCATGAGACTAGAAGATGTCTATAAGACTCACTGTAGCAGGGATATATATACACATGCACACACACAAACACATACACACAATTTATATGTATAGTATATGCGTGTAAACATAGAAACATGTACACAAACGCATTGGAGCAGAAAACAAGCACACATGCATTATATGTGTAAGTATATAAACATAGAAACGTGTGCCCAAACTCAGAGAGGCAGAAATATGCACACACACACACGTATATATATATATATATATATATATATATATATATATATATATATACATATATATATATATATATATATATATATATATATATACATATATATATATATATATATATATACATACACACACACACATATATATATATAATATATATATATATATGTATATATATATGTATATATGTATATATATATACATATATATATATATATATATATATATATATATACTTCCAAAGCCCAAAAAAACAATGCACAGACCCAAACATTGCACGGACTCACACAATATGCACCTCAAACTCAGTCCAGCACAGAAATATGTAAAATAGCAGCTCCAATACACACCAGCTGTAATGTTCACTCTCACTTCCTGGAACATATCATAAACCACTGTATAACATCCAAATATCAAAAGTAGAAAAACGAGCAGGCAATTTAAGTCCCAAAGGATATTTAATATATAATTCAATCTTTTTAATGTTCAGGCCATACAATCCAAAACCCAAACAATGGTGATCATAAGCAATACAGAATGGTTTTGCCCCCATGCGTCTTCATATCTATATACATTTATATATATATATATATATATATATATATATATATATATATATATATATATATATATATTTATGTAAATGAAGCTTGTCTAACTGAAATGAATAGCTTTAGTCTCAGGAGAGACATATGATTCTGATGGGGTGCTATTCATATACTTTGAACTGAGCTGTTTTTGGTACCTGCACCTAAATGCTAGAAGAAATGACTGATAGTGATTCAGAAAATTACTGGACAATCTAATCAGTGTGTGCACACCTCCACTTGACTTAAGCTGTTCACACTGAGCAGACTGCAGTGTCCTAATGCATGACTCAGTGTCACCAGGTAATTCTGAGGTGTGGGCCATGCAGCCCTGCACCTCAGTGTTCAGCATCAAAATATTTCTGGTGCCCAGATCCTCTTAGATACACAAGGTGCAGACAGCTAACACAGCACAGTCGCATTGCTACAGCTAGTATCATGCTTAGATTTGCTGTCTCTTTTTTCCTAATTTCTTTTTAATGGCATCCTAACCATGCACCAAGCTCCTTTTGTAAAAATATTCTTTCTAGTCTAATGTCACTGTCACATAAAGCTACTGAGGTCAAGGAGTTGATCAGATGGGGGTCAGCTACTGTAAACTGGTATGTGACTTGGTACAGCTTTCTGTGCAGTTTATTACTTACTCCTGAGGAGTCCAAATCACAAACATGCATTAAATGGTTACTAAGAAGCTCAGCACAACATAAAAACAAGCGGATCACCATTTGTTTGGAATTTTGCTCAGGATTTTTAGCAACCTGTTTTTGCCTAACAGTTCCAGATTTCCACTGAATGAAAATAATTTTCTGTCATAAATGTAGTATAGAATACTTTCTTTAGCTTTAATTTTTATTTTTCAATTTGTCATGCCAGAGACATGGGGAGAAAAAAAATCCAATGTGCTGGCTGCAGCATAAAAAAGTAAGATAAGCATGTCTGGAATCTTTGTGTAGAACATTTTGTCATACTTGTGTATGTCATTCCTGAAAAGATTCTAAACACAAGTAGCACTGGGAAGAAGTAAAGGTAAAGCAAATGAATGCTTGTGATGGATACATGGTCATTTAAATCTTCACTGTTCATGAGAAAGTATTTTTTTCTCCAAAGAGATCTAAGCAAATTCTGTAATGCTCAAATGCTCAGGTATACTAGGGTTAGAGCTTGCTTATGCATGCTTGGTAATGGTCAAGTAGACTTCATTTTCTGGGGAGCACTCCAGATGAAAAATACGGTACAACGTGATATGATTCTAGCCTCACAAGAAGTTTGTTTTAATAGTATTTGGAATGTACTGTGCTCTAATTGATTCTGATTTTACGATTTATGAGTTAAATAGTTCAAGCCTTGTTACAACGCTCATGTCAGATGGAATAACTTTGTAGTTTTTATCACATGAATTTACTTTTTTTGCTATCCAAGGAGTTTCAGATGCAGTAAAGTATAACTGAAATGTGAAATGTATATTAAACTAGTGGTATGTGTGAAAAAGTACAGAGAATATTAGCCAGGGAGGTCTACCAAAGTAATGTGTCCTGCCACCGGTTTCAGATGTTTGGAGAGAATCACACTGTTGTGTCATGCCTATTTAGATAGCATGTTACATAATTTGGCAAGTAAATATAAAAACATGGCAGTTCCCTTGCTTATGTACATTGCACTGGATTCTGTGTAAATACCGCTCACAAACCTACAGTGAAAACTGAGCTATACGAAAATAAGTTTTCTGAATAAGGAGGTAGAACACTCTTTTCATGGTACTGTTAAAATACCCCTGTCAAATTAAAACAATATTCCAAATGATACTTTACTATTCTTTTAATAAATGCTGTCTTCATCTATACTGAATGTATTCAAAGTGCATCTCTCATTTTTGGCAAAATAATTTGTTTGTAAACTTAATTCTTGCACGTGTTCTGCCATTTAACTTTTGACCTTTATTGTATTACCTTACCTGTGTTAAATGAATAATTACACAGAAGGACAGAGTTCACATTACGTAACATATCAGTGCCTATTTATTATTAGTAATGCCAAAAAGACTGAATCATTTTAATCTACAGGGTGCTGCAGTCTGAAGAGGACACATTTCACATGCAGAAAATACTATACCCTTTACATAGTCTAGTATAATGTAATAGGTATTTCATTACATTTAGAAAATGTGTATTTTACAGAGTTGTGCTAAAGTAAAAATAAGCTTATTTGACAATTTTTTTAAAGCCTGTATTTTTACCAGAAGGCATTGATTTTTATTTGTCGTGTCATCTTTTGTGCCCAACTTTCCAAGACAACATTTTCTTCAAAGCCTAGGATGGCTACAATACAGTTTGTGAAATGGCAAGTCACAACCGCCAAAACAAAACTAAACAAAATTACAGCTGATGAACACACTTGCAGTTTCATGAGACCTTAAGAGTTCTCAGCCTGTTAGGTCAAGAATCAGACACAAGTCCAAGCAGTAATCAAAAATCCCTTAACTGGGCACGCATTTTAACATACTGGTATAGTTCATGTAGAAAGCTGAAGGTATGAGAAGGTTTGCTTTAAAACCCATTTTTAAATAAGAAGTGTACAGCTGTAGTGGCTAGGATAGTTCATGGTGACAATTCTATTGTGTAACTAACTCTTTTATTTCATGAGGGCCAGTGCAAAATTCTGAGGCACGGTCAGGGATAATTTAAAGCTATGGGTTAGAGTTTATAATCTCTGTTTTGGGGAGAGAGTGTTTTTTCCCGTGCACATTTCCCACATATTTTGCACTTTGTTCAATATGACTCAAGTCTTATTTTACCAAATGTAATACAATAACTTTCGCTATCCTTAGTAATGATGCTAACAGAGGAGGAGCTCATTACAAGTTGACTATATTTTGGCAATTACTGTGAGTTTTGTAGGTTCATAGGTAGGTACTAGGCTATCGGCCCAAGGGCCTACGTAAGCCTAGCCAACAAGGTTCCCTGGCTTACGCCACCCAAGAAAGTTATTTTCCTGTGCCACTGTCGACCAGAGACACAGAAGTGATCCCCGGCATGTATTTCCTATTTCCCATCCACTCATCAAGATTTTTCTTGAAGAGTGTTAATGAAGAACTTTGCTTGACATAGATGGGTAGACTGTTCCAGAGTACGGGAAGTCTCTGGGGCAGGAATCTATGCCTCCAGCATGTTCTGTTTATTGTGGTGACAAGGTTTAGATCCCTAGAGCGTGTAGCTTGGAGGGATTGGGATTTCTTTAGGTGTAGCATGTCCAACAGCTCTGGGTTTGACATAGCTTTATATGTTAGGCAGAGATCACCTCGGAGTAGGCGATATGCTACGGAGTAAAGCTGGAGTTTTTTGAGACAGCCTGCATAGGGCATTTGTTTGAGGCCAGTAATCCTCTTTGTGAGGTACTTCTGTGGCCTTTCCAGCTGCTGCAGATGTCTTGTGAGGTACATTCCAAAGGGGTCTTTGTACTCTATAATGGGTCTAATGAGTGTCGAGTAGAGGGGAACAATGACCTCTTTTTTCCTGGATGAGAACCCTTTTATTATGAGGTGTGCCACATAGAAGGACTTCCTGACTACTGTGGCAATGTGACTATCAAAGGAGAGACTACTGTCCACCTGGGTCCCCAGGTCTCTTATCACGCATTCGGTGTTAAGTAGATTGCTGGCTATGTGGTAGTTCATGGGTACAGAGTTTTTACCAAAGGGGATGACACTGCACTTTTTGGCATTGAGCTTGAGGCCATGGCTCTGACACCAGGCATCTGTCTCAGCGAGGCCCTTCTGTAGGATATCCACATCATTTGGGGACTTGACTATGGCTCCTAGTTTGCAGTCACCTGCAAACTTCGTTAGCCAGAGGCCTTCTGTGTTAGCCTCTACTTCAGAGAAGTAGATACCAAACAGGAGAGGTCCCAGGACGGAACCCTGTTGTACTCCACTTGTCACTGCTTTGAGGTCAGATTTAGAGTGCCTTTTGTTTTCTCTTGCATATTTTTTATCCTTTGTGTACTAAGTTAGTCAAATTAAGCTAGTAGCCTCTTTTAAAAGAAGAACCAGGGTGGCATTTGTACTTTGGCCAGGGCATCAGGGAACTTCAGTACTGCTTTCAGTAGGTACTGTGGGATCTTTTGCATCTACCTGAGCTACCACCCACTCAAGCAGATGGAGCTTCTGTTTAATGTCTTATCCAAAAGACAGCACACTGAAGAGGCAACACCCCCCATACTATACTGCAGTGTTAGCAGTCTATCTACAAAGTGTGGGAATAGAACCCACAACCTTCTGAACCAAAGGTGAGTGTGCTATCTGTTACACTACTGACACTACTTAACTCCCCTCCCAGATCCTTCACTCTGCAGAACTAGAAATGAGTTAACAGTGGGGCTGACTTTCTGAGGAATCAGGAAGCCTACCCAGTGAAAGGTCATGTCTGGGGTTACCTGGAGAGGAGCCACTGGAAGATCTGGTGATGGGTGTGGCAGAAGCCAGGGAACAGCCAGAGGCTACACTGAGACTGGGAGGAGGTATATAAAAGAGTACTGTTCACAATTTACAATTAGGTTTAGAATTAATCCTGCTAACAGTTTAATTAATGGCTATTAATTAAGTGATAATAGAATTAATTTTAAGTACAACTACATATAATAAATAATAAACCAATAAAAAGGGTCCTGTTAAGTTCTATGAAGTTCATATCCAACCTGCTCATACATGGATATCATGATGATATGGTACATGCAACAGTACTAGGAAGAAAAACTGTCATCTTGGTGTGGCTTCCCTATTCTCATTGATCCAATTCAGTCTGACTTTTCAATTAGGAGTCTTCACAACTTCCAAATAAAACTTAACTTAGCTGAAGTGAGGCTTCATTATGTAATGGAGTTTGAAAGCTTTACTCTAAGTGAGCAACAAATACAATGAATTTCAAAACCAAGGTTTCTGGATATGAGTTTGAAATCTATTTATGGACTGCAGCATATGAATGCATCATAGCCCCAGCTGTAATAAATAAACAAACCAGCAGCAACTAAAGATTTAGAAATAGCTTTAAGCCTCCATCTCCCCACTGACTAAAGTACCACAACAGCAGATTTGAATTGTTAATGTCCGGCTTTCCTGTCTGTGCAACTTTGCTATAACACTATAAATCTTTCATTAAAGAAGTGCTATTGTAGTAGGCAAAAGCATGTATTCCCTTTACACACACACACACACACACACACACACACACACACACACACACACACACACACACACACACACACACACACACACACATCTATCAATCTATATTGATAGATAGATAGATAGATAGATAGATAGATAGATAGATAGATAGATAGATAGATAGATAGATAGATGTGTGTGCATAAATATCCATCCATCCATCCATCCACAAACCAGCAGGTGGCTAGCCCTGCCGTGGTTCTTCCATGCTACACACTCATGTACACACTCACATCTATGCCTAATTTAGAGTGTCCAATCCACGTACAACATGTCTGGAATGAGAAAGGAAACCAGAGCGCATGGAGAAAACTCATACGAAAAGAGGGAGACTATGCAGACTCTAGACAGAAAGCACCCCAGCCCGAGAATTGAATAGGAGGACCTCTTATTATGAGGTGCCAACACTATCCACTGTGCCACTCTGCACACCATATATATACACATATATATATATATATATATATATATATATATATATATGTATGGGTTCTCGTCATATGGTCGACATTTCAGAATGTCGAAGACCATATGGCCGAGGCCATATGATCGACATTCGAAATGTCGACCATGCAGAACCAGCATCTCCATACAGTGCGGAATGGAAGGATTTCCATCTTCCACACTGTAGTGCGATCTCAGAGTTGGTATATTTAAGTTCCTTTTTGCGGGGGGGGGCAGCGTGAAGGTAAGTTTTTCTTGTGTTTTTTAATTTTTAGTCTATGGTTGACATTTCAAATGTCGATCATATGGTCTCAGCCATATGGTCTGCGACATTCTGAAATGTCGACCATATCAAGTAGATCCATATATAATTACATTCCTTTACATGCTGATGAACTTTCGTTGACATAAAATATATTATAAAATGTCAACAGCGATGCCTTTCATCAGAACAAAAAGACAATGAAATAAGGTGATCGCAAATAAAACAAATTCACAGCATTTGCAATCACCTAAAAGAACCAAACATTTTGCTTTCATGTCAGGGGCTTTGCTTCCCAACCATGTTGGACTGGGGTTTCTGCCTCCACATCCCTGGAAATTAAATATACTAACTGCGGTTGCACAACCGTGGAGAAAGAGGGTAACTCCTGAAATGATATTACAGTTGAAATGATGCATTTCGACTGAAATGTTATTCAACTATTGCAAGTATGACATTTACCAGAAATTGCAGTATGCAATAAATATTTGCATAAGAACCTGCATTTCATTAACTTATTGTCTGTTTAATCAACATCTGTGCTTAGTAGTAAGCATTTCATGGTGATGCATTTTTCATTTCATTTTGCAAAGGAATTTTACCCATAATCTAGCCTTGTGGTGGGCTACATACCAAGTCATTTAATGCCTGAGTTTTACAGAGTGAATTTAAGAGCTTTTTAGATATTAACTTAATGAGTTATTGTTTATATTATACATAAACATTCATATAGCTTACACTCATATGTTACCTTAAACATTGTTGTGTACTTATCACTTGATTAATTCAATTAGGTTGCTGTTGAAAATGAGACAGGTTGGTTTAGTTCACACATCCAATGATTAAATAAATAAAGGAAACACATGCATATGTGCAAACCAGCATAACCAAACATTGCAGTGTGATACTACACTATCCAGTCTGATTGCAGTAAAATGATTACTCAGGACTGCAGCTTCACTGCATCAGAATGGGGTTTAGCAGCGTCTGTTATCATGCCCAATCACAGGTATTCTACACTATTAAATGTGTTACATGGTAAACCCTTCAATCTGAAAAATGGATTTATCTGAATGAAACGTGCATTTTATATCCAGAGGAGTTTATTTTATCTTTTGCAATATGTGATTAAATTCATTAATTTCCATGCATTCACTCTCAATACTCAGGGTTGTGGAAAGCTAGAATCTATTTCAGCATATAATAGGCATAAGGTAAAGAACCACTTCTGGATGGGATGACAGTCCATTGAAGAACTTCTCTGTTGAACCCCAACCTCTTTACACATTTTGTACATACTTTGGAAAACTTTGAAGTGCAGTGACAATGTACTTATCAAAATACCTTTAAGATGTGGGGGGGGGGGGGGCGACGACTGGAGACAGTGACCAAAAAAAAACATGGACACAGGGAGGGCATCACATTGAAGGTACCCCTACTAACTGATGCCAATTTTCTTTGTATTTTAATTTGAAAAATGAAGGGAATGTGCTTTATTCTATTAATAGAAAAGTTATGTAGAGTATTAGAGCAGGAATTTTATTATATATTTAACTCCTTGGGCATGTTAATACTGAAATGAATGAGACATTCACTGGAGAAATGGCCCTAAAATATGTTCTAGATCTAAAACAAGAAAAGTCAGTGGGAGAAAATGAGACTCACCACACAGTTCTAAAGCACTTAAGAATAAAACCGATGAAAATATTTATAAATGCCATTTACCAAACTGTAGGAAGATGCCGTAGTACACCAGGAGTGTAGGAAAGCAAATCTTATTCCTTTTCAAAAGAGCTAGAGGATGGCACATATGGAGAATGCACACTAGTTAGGTGGCAAAAGAGCTAGAGGATGGCACATATGGTGAATGCACACCAGTTAGGTGGCAAAAGAGATAAAGGATGGCACATATGGAGAATGCACACCAGTTAGGTGGCAAAAGAGTTAGAGGATGGCACATATGGAGAATGCACAGCAGTTAGGTGGCAAAAGAGCTAGAGGATGGCACATATGGAGAATGCACACCAGTTAGGTGGCAGAAGAGCTAGAGGATGGCACATATGGAGAATGCACACCAGTTAGTTGGCCCTTTGTAGCAGGAAGATGAAAGAATCAGTTCTGGAGTAACACGTAGAGACTATTCATAGCTGTTTATGGAGTAACTGCTCCTAGATAAGTACTAGGCTAGCTGCTCGTTTGGGCCATGTTAAACTTAGTCAATTTCCCTTCCAAAGCATCATACCCACCCCAATTCATAGGTTAATACCAGACTATCAGTCTGCAGACCATTACAAGCCTAGTCAACAACTAGAGGTCATAATCAAACCATGTACCTTCTGTTGTTGAGGTAAATAGCTTAACCATTATGCCAACCAGTAATTCAAGATCGGAGGTCAAACCAGAGCAGATTCACAGCAGGAAAGTCATGTCAGGTAAATCCAGAGTGAAGAAGTCCACAATGCTGTTGCTGTGAATAAGGGACATGACCTGTCTATGTTTAGTAATGATTTGGCATTGATTTGCATAAACGTTTTAAGAGAAATATTGAATGACCTTGAAATGGTCACAGTGCTTGTATAAAAAGGTGATTTCATACCAGATTATAGAACAAAACAGTAAATGGTGTCCATAATAAGGAAAGGGAAGTTGAGAGAATGGTTTCACAGGGTTTAGTACTGGAGACATTTTTCTTTGATACCAACATTATTGATATTTCAGAAGAAACACTTTATATTTTGGATGATGTCACAAAGATCTGCAGTAGAGATGATGTATAGAATGGGATGGGAAAGAGGACATATGGTTTATCATGTGTGAAAGAAATATTTATTTTAGATTTTGCAGGAACTGCAAAGTAATGCACCTTGAAAGAGTACCTGTTTTGGCAAGACAGTCTTTCAAGAGCAATAAACGGAAGAAACTTCCAGATGGTTATTTCAGGTGAATTAGATATGGTAATCCCTGCATGTGAAGGTAGAAAGTAGAGCATTTCTGCAAAGCAAAGGAGAAGTGTACAAACCAGAAAATGTTAGACTGTTATCTCTGTATTCAGAAACTTGGTGAAGTGCCTGTCAGGGTTCATCTCATCCAGAAGAAGGAAACCAGAAACAGAGTAAAGGAATTAATGATACATACTGTAGAGGAAGAGAGAAGGCAAAAGACATCTTAGAGATGTTCAGGCATCTTACAGAAATAAGTTAATTCCAGGAGAGAAGATATAAAACAACAAAAAGGACAGACAGAATGAGAAAGATAGAGAGATAATTATATAAAACCGGCTCTTGCAGACTGATCTATGGGTTTCATGCTAGTCTTTTCTAGAATGTGGTGGAGTTAGTAATGGAAAAGGAATTCATGAAGATATTGGAGACAGCTTTGAAGAAGTAAAACACAAACTATAAATAAATAAAATTATTCAATCACTGCAGCAGTAGCAAAAACTTTTGCTGTAGGAGAATCTTTTGCCTACATCAGACTTCTTTGTTATCAGGCCACTGATTACTTTTCCAACCTAAATAATGCATGGCTGTTGTTCAAAATTTTAAATGAAGGAATTACAAAGAAAGTAATGCATGGTTAACATTCATTCATTCATTCACATAGTTATGTTAATTCATTTGGTTTCTGATGTCAGCTTTATCCTATTCTGGGTCAAGGGGACCTGGAACCCATCCCTACAAGAAATAGGTATAAGGTGCTAGACAGGATGTCAAGCCATCACAGGATACAAACACACAGTCTTACCTTTCTTTTTTGTAGTTGTATTTAAATGATATTCAGGCACTTGTACCCTATTGTTTCCTTAATGTGCACTGCCAACCTTTTCAATAATCTCTGTCCTGGAATTTACCTTCATAAAGCCAGCCAATGTATAACATTTCTTTGTTGACTATTTGTAAACCCATGTTATGATGTCTACATTTATTTTTGCTTTTTGTGTATCTAATTGTCACTGTTTACACTTTTGTTTATCTTTCTAAAGAAAGTCCTGTTTTCCCTAAAAATGAAAATGGTTACTTAGCAACCTTCTCCTTCTCACTAACCTCCCAGTGAACATCAACATCCTTTTTCATCAGGTGTTGATCAGCATAGGCAAAATGCTGACTCTTCCAACCCAATCTAAACAGCAAAACAGTAAGGAACACATAATACAGTTCAGTAGCATTTTAAAGTCATGCACAGAGTGATGTGTAATTTGAAGTATGCTGTCATTTTCAGCCTTTTATTCCTCAGGTCCACAAAGTCTGATTTTTGTCATTGGTACATTATACTGCATTTCATGTCTGAATACAAACCCGGTTACCATATCTCTCATCAGATGCATAGCATTTGGTCTGAAGTTTAACAGTAATGAGTTTATGGCACAGATGTGCAGTTTAAAATTTTACTAAAAGCATATAATTTTATTTTAATGTATTTAAAGTTTCTTTTTACTTCCTGAATGCATTAGAGATGCATTATACCAAACAGTTTTCTCTTAGGTGAAAGATTGTAAATCACATATAAAATGTATTACTAAGACTTATCCATTTTGTTTCCTTTAACGATGCAACAATATTGCATATCATACAATTTATTAATAGCAATCCCCCGCAACTATGTTTACCTAATTCAAAGACTATGAATTGGATTCTGGGTGAAGTTTGACACCAAATGTTTATGTGCGTCATCTTTTTATTCTGCAAGCCTGGTACAGTTGTTCAAAACCATGGCTTTCTAAAACAAATCACTTGTGCTTTTCCTTTACATCTGTGAAAGAATGGAAGTTTGGCTTCAAACAGTGGAAAACGAACTTGTTATTTGAAACTGCTTCTTTAGCAGAGTTACTAATACTATTAACATTTATAAATGTTTCTTTGTCAGTGCAATACAAAGGACAGTTGCCCTAAGAACTACTTAACAATATGGAGCTTAAAATTTCAACATTCCAAGGACCAACCCTACAAATGTTAACTTTGTGGTGCAGATTTCATGATCTCCAGAGGTACTGTGAATATTTTTTTTTTTTTTTGCCACAGCATTCCACATTGCATAACACTGTAATTGCTAAAGTATGCTCTCAGGTGTGCATTTTGCAGCCAGTAAGCTGTATAACATACAGTAAGCATTGTTTACATGACTTAGTAAAATTATTAAGTTAGAGTTATAGCAACTGATGCTTTTACAAGCAGCAGCAATGTGGCAGCCATTACATAAGTTTAAATTTAAATGTATGTTGGGTGGTGTCTGAATTAAAGGTATAGATGGGATATTTAGAATTATGCACCAGCTTCCAGAATGTAGCCCCCACCCTTCCAAATTAGCCCTTGCTCCACTCAGGAAAGTGAATGCATTATGTTATGCTACACAGTTCTGACAAGTAACAAAACTGGGATGGCTCTGTAATAAGGGAACTAATCTCAAAGGGACTGTCTCACCCCATACCAAGCTCCACAGAGCTGTACGTGGACTGTTGCTGTTTCTGCTTTTATTTTAAATTTATGCTGTGATATTTGTTTTAATTATATATCCAGTGGATGTTCAGTCCTTGCATTTAATTATGTATTTGATATAACCATTAGGATTAGTTACAATTGTGTACTTCTGTCGATTTTAAAATGTGTAATATTTCATATATGTTCAACAACAACTCTGCCCAGCTCTCCAAAATTTAATTGATCCATACTCTCACCTCAAAACTTTAAGATCCACCAATAAATCCCTATTAAAGGTCACAAAGCCTAATAACAGCTACAGAGATTCCCTATCTTCCTTCCAAATCCCAAAAGTTTGGAACTCCATCCCCCAAAATATCCTTGACACACAAATTCAACCAAATTCAAACAACTCCTAAAGACCCACTTTACTAACAACTGGAATTGCTCATGATGTTCTTTGTTTTTCACTGTTGCAGTCATCACCTGTGGGGTTATCCCTGCTGTGGTAGTCCTTGGCCAGCCCGAATACCAGAGTCAATGTTTTTCTGCATCGGCTGCTGTCGCTTGCTGACTGACGTCATGTTATCAGTGCTATAAAGGAAGGCAGCTGACGACATTAGCAGAAGCAGTTCGCAAGTGTGCAGGTCGGTCGCTACCAGAGTTTGAATTACAGCTGAAAACGTCTAAAGCTAAGTACCCCATTAGGGATCCTTTTTTCTTGCAGTAACCGATGTCAAATACCACACCAAGACTTCCATTCATACTGTATCACTTGTTTAGACCCAGACCATGATGTCCCCCTTTGCCAGTTCCGTGCCCTCTTTAATGCGAGAACCATTCATCATAGAGCTCTTTTTGTAGCCAGGTATTTTTGTCTTCCGTCTTCACATTCCAAAATGGTGTCTGTCAGCCAACAATCCGTAGACATTCTGAAAAAACATAAGGATAAAGATAGAGACAGACCACACAAGGCTAAGCCTTCTGATAACTCTACCGCTAAGCAGGTCGTCAGTTCTCCGGAATTCAGTGAGGTGCCTTTGCAGCCCCTGATGCCCGATTCAGTTCCTTTGCAGGCCTCTACTAAGACCCTTTCAGAGTCCGGTATGCCACAGAAATCTTCTTCTTCTTCTTCCAAGCCTTTGGTTGTCTCTGTCTTGGTTGGGTCCAGAGCTGCATAGCAGGCACCGGCTTCCAAGGAGGTTTTTCGCACTACCGAATGTAGACAAAAAATGACGTTTTCTCCTCCGACTACCTTTTCTCTCAGACCGATGGATACTCTTAGGCCTAGAAGCAAGGCGACTCCTAAGAAAACTACCTCTAGCCACCATTTTACTCCTGCTCCACCACCCCAAGCTCAAATGCTTAAAATGGTGGAGGATCTTATCACCCTTATCAGGGGTAGTCAGGCCACAACTTCTAAAAGGAAAATAAACCTTTCTCCTGAAATTCTGACAGAACAGGATGCTGAAGAGTCTAATTATTCAGATTTTGAAGAGGAACAACAACCTCAGGCTGCTTATGAGGATTCAGATGCAGAGGAATCCATTCTTTCTGCCTCCCCACAGAAGAGCTTTCCTTTGGGGAAACCCTTCACACCCTATGGAACATTTCCACTGGGAATCCCAGGACTTCCTTCAGTCTAAGAAAAGACTAAGAGAGTTTCTAGATCTGCCCCAGCACAGACCATTGGCCATCCCTCCTATCTTAGAGGTGGTTGATGATGTCTTCCATGAATCCAGCTTAGCTCCTGACACCCTCCCACCTGCTCTCAGAAAACCTGACAGGTACCAGATTCTCACAAATACCTGTACAAAAATTCTGCTGCAGACCAGGAGGTCATTGCACAGGGACAAAAAGGAGCTAAGGCTAGTTCTGCAAAGAATCCTATTCCTTCTGATAAGGACTCTAGAGCTCTGGACAGATGGGGTAAAAAAGTATAAACCTCTGCAACCTTAGCTATCAGAGCACTCAACTGTCAGTTTCACATGTTAAAATATCAACAACACTCTTTGGAACTATTAAAACAAAATATTTCAACATTTCCTGACTGTGCCAATTCGAAAGAGTTAGCAGATTTACTGCACTCTACTTGTCAAGAGGTTAAACACTCATTACACTGTGGATATGATGGCCTAGAAGCCTCAAGCAGGGTGACAATGTCAGAATCTGTCATTAGGAGACATGCATGGTTGAAGGAGCAACCTCTCCCTGATCTTGTCAAATCTAAATTACATGATGCACCCTCAGCTGAAAAAATTCTGTACCAGGAAGTATCACCACCTAACGTGGAAGGTGGATACCTTGACCTTCCCCTGGAATACCCTCTTTGTGTACACATTCCCTCCTCTGCCTCATATTCCCAAGGTACTGATCAAAGTAAGGGAGGAGAGACCAAAGGCCATCCTTAATGCTCCAGCTGCCTGCCCTTCAGCCTCCCAGGCAGCTTCCCCTGATCTCAGACCTCTTAACTGAGGTAGGGGGTGCTGCACCCAGACTTGCAGACTCTCAAACTATCAGCATGGCTAATACTCTAAAGGCAAACAAGGGGTCCCTGTTAATGAAACAGGTCCTAGATATTATCACAGAGGCCAGAAGGCCCATCACCAGAAAGCCTTATGCAGGAAAACAGAACAGATTCTGCTCCTGGAACCAGTCCAGAGGGGTAATACCTTATAACCTTCCTTCCCTCTTATCCTGGACTACCTAGTGGAGCTACGTAATAGTGGCCTCTCCTTCTCCTCTATTAAAATCCATGCCTCAGCCATTTCAGCTCATTTTGATACAGAACAGCTCCTGTTCTCCAATCCTTCGATTAAGCAATTTCTCAGAAGGGCTTCTAATATCAGACCTCCCAGAAGGCCACCCACTCCAGCCTGGGACCTGAGTTGCATTATGGAAAAACTAACATTACCACCCTTCGAACCTGCTGCTTCAGCAGAACTAAGATACCTCTCCTAGAAGACTGATTTGCTCCTAGCTATCACCTCAGCCAGAAGGGTTTAAGAACTTCAGGTACTGATGGCCATTGAGCCCTTTATCATCTTCCATGCAGACAGGGTCTCCTAAGGACTAATCCCTCCTTTATGCCCAAGGTGGTACCTAATGTAACTGTCAACCAGGCCATACATCTACCCACCCTCTTTCCTAACCCTCAAAACAAGGGGGAAAGAATTCTGCACTCACTAGATGTGCACAGATAGCTCAGATACTATCGGGACCATACTAAACCCTTCAAGAAAACAGACCAACTACTTGTCAGCTTTGCCCCACGGGCAGAGGGGAGGCCCATTTCCAAACAATTTCCAAATGGATATCACACTGTATCCATTTCTGCTACAGATTGCTTGGGACCCTCCCCCCAAGTCTATTAGAACCCATTCCACTAGGGCAGCCTCCACTTTCACAGCATTCCTCAGAGGAGTTCCCACCAGGGACATCCTAGAAGCTGCCACCTGGACTTCTGTCCATACCTTTAACAAGCATTACTAAGTACCTCTTTTTTCTAAGGGTAGGTCAGGGTTTGCCTCTGCATTCTGCAGGGCATGCTGACCCATTCCTATGTCGCTTACTAATCCTACAACCCCTCTCCTCAGCTTTGGGAATCCTCCCACAGGTGATGACTGCAACAGTGAAACACGAAGAATATAGTACAGTTGTGTACACTTACCATAAATGTAGATGTTCAAGTGTATTCACTGTTGCAGTCCTGGTTTCCCACCCTCCTTCCCCCTTATTTCTTCTTTCTTTAGAGAGACATAAGTTCTAATGGTGGCTTTTAGCCACCAGGACCACTTTACCATATTTACTTGGGCCTCTGACTGGTTAGGGCAAGAAAAACTGATGTAATGGCGTCGGCTGCCTTCCTTTATAGCACTGATGACCTGACGTCAGTCAGCAAGCAACAGCAGCCAACGCAGAAAAACACTGACTCTGGTATTCAGGCTGGCCGAGAGCTACCACAGCAGGGATAACCCCACAGGTGATGACTGCAACAGTGAATACACTCGAACATCTACATTTATGGTAAGTGTACACAACTGTACTTTCCTCCCCTGGCTAATCTCAAGTAACAGCGCTCAGCTCGCACTTTCTATACTTGCTTACATAGTGTTCTCTGGCCAAATAATGCTGTAACTACCATTTACCTGACATACAAAAGTCTGCAGCCAAATGTGTAATTTGTATCTTGCATTTTAGGTGCTATAGCAACATCTTAGCTACAACTCAACATTGTATATTATTTTACTTGTGAACAACTATTGTTTATTCTTGTATTCTTGTATTGTAATGTCTGTCATGTGGCTTGTATATTTCACTGTACTGTCATAACACTGTGGAGCTTTTCTCCCTGAGCCTCCATACCTTGCCCAGTCAGACTATCTCGATAAACAAATGTAAAATGACTAGCTGCAGTGGTGGTGCTGCGGTAGCGTTGTCGCCTCACAGTAAGACATTGTCCTCTTCGATTCTCAGCGAAAGCGCCTTCTGTGTGGAGACATGCGTGAATGGGCGTACCTTCGTTGAAGGTTGTACGTCAGGGCTGGCAACTCGGTATGTAAAAGTCTACTGCCAATCATTAGCAGACCGGAGTTCCGCTGTGGCGACCCCTAACTAGGAAAAGCCGAAAGATACAACAACAACATTGTGCAGTGACTGCTTTACTAATTCATTGATTATTAAGTACTACAGATGGTTTTCAAGGGAGGGTTGGGCACTTTTGTTGGGGCTTTTAAATATGTAAAAAATGAATGTCCCACATATATGTGTGTGTTGAGGCGGGAGGCACTGCTTTGTTACTATGCAGTATATGTTTTTTTTTTTTTTTTATGTATGGGGAGGCCCAAGCTAAAGCAAGGTAGATTATT
Organism: Protopterus annectens; assembly: GCF_019279795.1. Taxonomy (NCBI): domain Eukaryota; kingdom Metazoa; phylum Chordata; order Ceratodontiformes; family Protopteridae; genus Protopterus; species Protopterus annectens. The sequence continues at coordinate 610,657,953 of NC_056732.1, read as the reverse complement.
CTATTGTTTGGAG
>NC_056732.1:610532940-610655440 GCF_019279795.1 Protopterus annectens | reverse complement strand
CCTACTAACAATGTTGAGATCTAATTTTTTTTTAACCTTCGTGACCAGATTTAAGATTCTTTGATTAATTAAGCTTATGGTGCTCTAACATATGAAATGGCCAGGAAAGACACGGATCTTTGTTTTTGTACTGAGATGAGTATATTTTGAGTTTCAGGCTGGAATATGTGCTTGTGGAGGTTCTTCTGTGAAATGCTGATTTCCAAAATCCCAGGGATATGAAACAGTGAAAAATAAAGCCGAAACACACCAGGGTGAAAAATGTATTTTTGTTTTTTGCAGAGGTCAAGCCCCCCTGCACTTCATAAACTTATATATACCAACTCTATGATCTAACTAATTTGAAGGAGGGAGAAATCTCCCAAAACAAATGAATTTTATTTCTAAGTGTACACAGGCAGTGATTTCATATGGAAAACAGAGGCCGAGGTCATGCTTCTCAACATTGTTTTCCTTTGGGCTACTGACACTCGAGGAATTTCACCTCAGTCATCTGTATGGGAACAATATGTGGTTAGTTATGTGCATTTGGTGTTCACAACCAAAATGTTACCCTACTATGGTACTTTTGCTTGCTATTGTCATGAGTTTGCAACACTGTTGTCCTCCTGTGTTTTTGTCTAATTGTGTGTGAGTGCACTGCTTCTGCACTGGATGTAACCAAGCCACAGATATCTGAGTACCTTTGTGTTAAGTGAATTTGTTGAGCCTTTCATGCTTTGTAGTTGGATTCCCATACTGTGGATGTCGAGTACCAGGGAATGTTTAGTAGAATCTGAGTGACTAATCTGACTGAAATGCAAAACTTTCAAATTCAAATGTGTTGGCAACGGTGTAAGCCAAAGATCCTAAAATAATTGTGATATTTACATGTGACAAATAACTGATTCCTTTGTTGATAACAGATTTTGCAGCTGTGTGAAAAAAAAAGTATTGCAGATTTAACTTATCAGCTTCCAACAAGAAGTTAAGCAGAATGCATCATTAGTTCAAACCAGCAATTTAAGTATTGCCAGTACTGTGAACCAAAGATGTCAACAGCTTCTAAGTGAAAATGTTCTCAACATTCTTTGATGAGGTTGGTCACTGTCTCCCCCTGTATGGCACTTTTTTCCATCCTGTAACTGGAGTTCACAGCTTAAAATGTGTGAGTGCAAACATACCTCTCACCCTGCACACAGTGAAAAATAGGAACAAAGACCCTTGAAAAATAGGAACACCCCACTAAAAATTTGGAGATCCAAATTGCAATAACTCTCCCTGCTTCTAATAGGAATATGAGATACTATACTGAAACATCTGTTTAAAAACAGAGCATGTAAAAAATGATGGAAAAATATAAGCACATTATCAAAGAGACTGTAAAATCTGTAGATTTGATGGTGTCTTGCAAAATTCTAAGAGACAAGGTTGTTTATTTTTGCTTCAGAAAAAAAAAATTGTAAGATGTAAACCTTTTTTCTTTAAATTATCGTTGCCACTAGTATGTTGGTCGTGTAATGTCGTTTTCGGTGAAATGCACAGCTTCAGAAATCACATGTGATGAGGAAGATTCAGAAAATTGTCTGAAGGGGTAACAAGCCTGAAAATAGGGACATACTTCCAAAAACAGGGACATTCTAAGTTAGGCCTGAAAATAGGAATGTTCCTCCAAAATAGGGACAGTTGAGATGTATGGGTGTAAGCTTTAGTTCTACTAGGTTTAATTAATGGTTTGCTTCTTAGATGTCATTTGGTTCAGGAGTATCGGGGATACTTCAGCAGTGCACGAAAGCCAGTTAGCCATTCCTCTTTTGGAATCTAACCTTTTTCTAACTATATTTGAGTAAGTTTGCTTCATTGTTGCAAAGGGCACCAGTTGGAATTCTGAGTCGTATTCTTTGAGAAGTTATACAAAAATGGCTCATGTCATTTCATATCAGGACTGAATGCTATTGTGCGAGGTTTTGTTAGTCTAAACATTAAAAATAACACATCCACAAAAATGATCCAGTGGTTAACAAAATCAGTAAAACCATACTTCATTAGACTTGTGCGTAATTTGTTTTATAAGATGAAAGCACTTACTGATTGTTTCTATTAAAACTTGTTATTAGTTGTTTTGTCGTTTTATTCCACAGTTTAAGTTGGTGTATTTTGGATTTTGTTACTTTGCCAGTCTTTGCGACATCTGATTGTTAGTTTGCTATGATTTCTGTTTAGTACTAATGCATGTTGTACCTTTGACTGCAACAGAGGAAATTGCTATGAACCTAAGACATTGTTCAGAGGTTCTGTGAACATCAGTGTTTTACCAGCATCTTGACAGTGTGGACTGAAAAAAAGGCAGTCAAGAAGTAGTATTCTGTTATACTAGTCTTAAGGGTTTCAACCATAAAATGTTGAGGTAGGACATCCTGTTGCATGTTTGTCTCCAACAGTGCAATATGTGAGCAGTATTACATGAAGCTACAATAGTTACCATTTAAGCAGTACCATTTAAAGTATGCAGTGAATAACAACAAGGTATTGCTTGTTGTGTGATAACTGTACTCCTAGGTGTGTGGCCAGGTGTGATGCCAAAGACCAAGTGTCCTTCTGCTCCAAGACATGCTATCACACAACATTCAACACACTGGTGTGAATTAATGTACTTTTAAATAGAATTATTCATTCAGTTTTATAAATGATATCTTTTACATTAGTTTTCTCTTCTTTTCCCATTAGAATTTGCAGTGTTATCATTATGGGAAATGAATGTATTCTGACAGAAAAGTAGTCTCTTTTACAGACAGGTTAGTATATAGCAGCATATTGTTTCCTCAAATTTATATAGTTTATTTTTATGTGTGTTTGTTTGTTTGTTTGAAGGAGTGATTCATTTTCTGATTGATAGTACTGAACATCTCTGTCCTTCTTATGTTACGTCTTCATGCACTATGCCTTAGTTATTCATTTTATATTTGAGTTGTTTTGTATCAATAAGATATATGTTATAGAAGTAGAGATTAAAACAAATAACTGAAAACATAAGCAGCATCACTGAGCCTTTTATTAAAACAACAATACAATATGAAATTGTGACTTTGAATAGGGTAGCTGGGCTCATTATCTGTACTGTAGCAACAAGACTGGCACGGTGAGTGGATCTCAGCACAGAGTTGCTGCTCCTTTATGTTGGAGTCAGTTAAGCAGGTTCAAGTGCCGAATGAATACGTTCCAAGTGCTTTCAATGTCAAGTGTGCTAGATGTGGATCATAGAGAGGTGGTCTCCATTACCTGGAAAAGCCTGGGGATGCCACAAGATGAGCCTGGGAATGAGGAAGTCTAGGCTACCGTGCTCAACATGTGGCCATCACCACCCTCATCAGCAAAAGCAGCTTAGAAAATGGATAGATTGATACACAATGTCCTTATAGCTAGAATTAGGATAACCAAATTGTTGCATGTTAAAAAATAAATGTCATGAATTCACCTTAAGTTTGTGAGGTGAATTTGTTGATGTCTATCTCAAAAACAAATTACAACAGCTGCTTGTGATCAGAGATCTGACCCTTGACCACATCATAATGTTTTTAATTCATAAAGAGTTTTAGCTGCCCCTGTGTGATGATGCCACTTAGAACGTTGTGTGGCATCACAAGGCCCATGACAGCTTTTAAAGATGTTGACTGATTAGAGATGCCCTGTTCTCTTACTGCTGTTTATATGGCAACATGAAATATTTAGCGGTTTTAAAAGCTGTTAAATTATAATCCTTTTCCTTGATGACTGTTGTCTATGTAACAACATAAAGTGTGTTATAAACTTCGAAAGCTGGTAGTTGCTTTCTGATACAGTTCCTGTGTGAGGACCATCTATGTGGAAGTGCAGGGTTTGCTTTAACAGTAAGGTCCATATATAATAACCTGGCTACAGCAAGCTTGTTACAGATCGATTCTCACATATGAACCTGATTCTAGCAGGGTTATTTTTCTCATTTTCAGAGTAATGTCAGAACATTTTGAATGTTACAGATCTTTTACTAAATGTTTAGAGCTACTTCTTTTTTTGCTTGTTTTTAAACAAGAAACATCTTTATTAAATTATCAATTATGACATAGGCAATCAAATATTTATATAAATAAAAACAAACCACACTGACATATTTTCAGTTGCAAACATTATACATAACTTATAATGTATCTGGTTGTATTCATCCAAACATCACATAGCTCATTCAATTCTTGCCTTCCCTTTAACCTCATTCCTCCTCCAAAACATTATTCTGCCTGTATTATTCCGTCTCATTTTTTTGTATGTAATTTGCTCCTACCCTTTTTTAAGATCCCACTTCCAGTTGTTTGATCTAGATTACAATATTCATTACTTCTAGTACAGTTGGTTTATACTTTGCTTTCCCTTTTCTGGTAATTGCTTTTTTGGCAGCCACCAGAATTAAACTCACCAAGGGATTACTATGTCTAAGCAATTCCTATTCTGTATCGCAGTTTAACACAATAATTTCCTAAGTTGCAGCAATTTGCTCACCCAGTGTTTCTGAGAGAATGGCCTGCAGGAAATTTTTAAAGTCTAAGTCATTACACTCCCAAAAATATATTCACAATTACCTCTTTCTTCCCCATTGCATCTCCAACATTTGTAATCTACCCGAGAAAAATTCTTTAGCATCTGCTTGGGGTGTAAAAATATCTACGTAAACCCTTCCAAGCAAAAATCCTAAATATTCTAGACTTTGTTGCATATTTGGGAGCCATACATGTATCCTGCCATTGTTTTTTTTGTTTTTTTTTTTTTTTGTGACGTGTTTATCCAGTCTCTCTTCCCAATCCTTTCTAACCTCCAATGATTGATTCCTACATTTTGTATGCCCTACTAATTATCCCTTTTTTTTTAACAGCAACGTCTGTTCTAGATTCTACTAAAAACTCTACTAGTGTTGGCCTTTTGCTTAGGATTCCTCTATTTCTTTCACTTTGCCTATACTCTGATATCAATCCTTGATAGGGAAGCCAGTCTCTAGCCTGTAGTCCAAATGAATTCTTGGCCTCTTCCCCATTCTATCTTTCCCTCTCTATTTTTTTGCTCCCAATACCTTGGTTTCTTTGCCAGTTTTCTACAGTAAATTCCAGACCCCTCTTGCATATTCTCTGTACCCCTAATTGCAGTCATCCCTATCATCAGAATCTCTTTTCTCCATCCCCGTGTTGGTTTAGTTCTTAGAATACTTTCTGCTACTTTATAAATATAATATTCTGTATGGTTATTGTTATTCTCCTTAAGGATATGCATCCAAAATCCCAGTCTCTCTCTGTTTCTTGAGCTTCCCCCCTGTTTCATCATCATTCCTTTCCACTTTGAATTATAGTTTTCTGATTGTGCTATGTATAGGAGCCTTAACTGTGTAGCTCTGAAATACCCCTTCAACTCAGGTAATCCCAAACCCACTGTGTTCTTTTGGAAAGATCAGATTATCCCACTTGACTCTTGCTCTCGTCCCATCCCAGATAAAATACTTCAACTCCTTATTAATTGCTGTCCACAGCGTCTCTTCTGATTGATAAAAATATGCCTGACCTGTGTATAATACTAAAGGGACTAAAAACATTTTCACTGCTTGCATCTTACTATCAATATCCATAAAACAGGGCTGCCAGTTTCTCAGTTTTTGTATTATCCTTTGTTTAGTCTCCTCCCACATATCCTTAGCTGCCATAACAGAATCATTTTAATCCATACTCCTCTAAGTGCTTCATTGTATCATGTCCCCATTAAATATGGGTTATTGCTGAAACTATTTATGTGTGGATACGTAATTTATACCTATTGCCTTCATTAATTTTGTATCCCAAAAAGCCTTGAAACTGTCTCAGAATGATCTACAACACTGAAATGTCCTTTTCTGGTTTTATCAGGAATAAGATAATATCATCTGAAAATAAATCCAACTTTTCTTGACTACCACATTAATTAAATATTTGAATTTCCAAGTTCCTTACTTTATTTGCCAATCGTTCTAAATATAATGCAAATAAAGGGGGGGACACTCCTGCCTGGTTCCTCTGCTCAACCATTTTCTTTTTTTGAAAAAATGAGGTATAGTATCATACCAACTGGATGTGTCAGTGTTGTTAAGACTTTTTAATGCAAGAATACATTTAATTAGATGTAAAAGTTCTGAAAATGAAAAACAGAATATGCTGTTGCATAAATGGTCTTCTTCAGCAACACAATGTGCAGTACTTTGCACTGATATTAGCAAATGTGCATTTTCTCTGTTTCATATTTAATTTTCATACAGCAACAGTGTAACATGTAAATGTATTAACATTGTGTTTTGATTACAGTTTTATAAATGCATGTTGATTACATCATAAAAATTATAATGTTTCACTGCAATGAACTGGCATCCCATCTGGGAATGATTCTCTGCTTTATGCTCAATGGTTGTCAAGACACCAGCTCTCATGCAAACTTGAGTAAGATAAAAGTGTACTGGAAAATTAATACATAGATAAAACTTCACTGAAAACCCAAGTTTTCTTTGTTAAGATTACTTTACATTTCAGTTCTTTACTGAATCAGTCTACATTCACATAACATTACGTCACATATGCTTTTACAGACCTCTGGAATGTATCCAGAGTTTTGCTATACATTTCTCAAGTAAACTGTGCTTCTCATATGTATTCATTTAGGTATTATGCAACAAAATTCGAAATTATTTTCATTATTTCTTCAGTTTCTTCACTGAAGGAATGGAATAGAATGCTGTTTGTGGAATGTTTGCCATGGAACACAAGGTTCTAGATTCTGTATTCTGAAAGAGTGGCAGTATCCCAGCATTCTACATTCCCAAAGTAAAAGCGTCTTTTTGACAGCTGGAAACTCTATAAAGGCAATTGTGATGGAAGCAAGAACGTAAAGTTTTAGGAATGCTTTCCTGATGACAGCGAAGAAACAACTATAATCATATCTCTGAACAGTCTCATTATTTTAATGTTTCTGTGTGTAAGAAGTATGGATATCACAGGATCAGTCTTTTTTTTTTTTTTGGCTATTATTTGCTTTAGTTGGAATTTAAAACCATGTTTTGTGCTCCAAGCGAAGGCAGAAACCTGTAAAGGCCAGCTAAAGTAAGTGACTGCATAACATTACCTTACACAATGTGGAAAACACCCTGCCACACAGTATTAACGTACACCTGAGAGTCAGCACTGCACAGCTAGCTTTGTGAATCTCACCTTCTTCATTTGATCAGCATGGGCACCTTAAACTGATTCACAAGCTCTTGCTGAGGCGACTGTCACTGAATCGTTATTGATCATGCCTGCTTGCACTTTAGCTGCAGATGCTCCTTGCAGCGAATCACACTCTTTTGTATCTAGCCCCTCAGCACTGTAATGAAGTAGACAAGTTGGAGGCAGTCTGGAGGACTACAACAGAAATATACATTCTACACAAAAACTAAGTAAAGGAAGACCAGAAAATCCTAGCTTTTGCAGCATTGAGGAAGGGAGGAGAGGAAGGAATGACAGAAACATTTAAGCATTCCAGAGAATCAGATGAGATTAACTGTGTGCCATCTTTAGAAAACAAATGTAAGGACAAGAGATGATATTCTGACGATATGACTGACTAATAGGAAGGACACAATGTTGTATTTCAGAGAAACAGTGTTGGTTAACAACTGCCATCTCAAAGCAGTAGTGATGTTAAAAATAATGGCATGACTGGGATAATGCATGGAGCAGACATATAGCAATTGTGATCAGAAGGCAGAAAATATCTGTAGCTTATCTGACAGGCAGGAAATAGCACTAAGTAAGCCATGTATTCCTTATTTGCATCAGAATTTTATATTTATAGTATCATATTTGCCTCTAGATTAATCAGTCATAGGCTACAGGTGTTTCCTAAGAGAAAAACATTCAAAGTGCCACTTTATACAACAGATATTTAGTAAAGTACATGTAACAATATGCAGACTCCACATAAAAAGCACTCAATATCCTGAGAAAACCTGCAAGACTTCGGACAAGGCAATGTGTATTTTGGGTTTGCTTGCGCTGTTTGAGTCACTGTGCTGATTACCTTAATCTCCATGTATTTATGTCAAAACATAGAACGTCAACACATTCTGAGCATGCTCTGGGGATTACCTTGGAGAAGAATAAACCAACAAGTGTTTTTGCGGGGGGCTACATCCCCCACACCCCCTGTTAATTAAAAATACTAACTCTGATACTAATACAATCACCGCGATAAGGGAATATTCCCCCGCCTAGGGCTTGTCAATCCTGTGCACATGTCAACCCCCTGTTTGTGTCAACCAAACAGATGTCAGCATGGTGATTGCTCAATCACTAATATGTATACCCATATACATGTGTGTGTGTGTGTGTGTGTGTGTGTGTGTGTGTGTGTGTGTGTGTGTGTGTGTGTGTGTGTGTGTGTGTGTGTGTGTGTATGTGTGTGTGTGTGTATATATATATATATATATATATATATATATATATATATATATGTGTGTGTGTGTGTGTGTGTGTATATATATATATATATATATATATATATTTATAGAAATAGAGAGAGATATATAGCTGTACATATACAATGGATATAAAAAGTTTACACACCCCTGTTAAAATGTCAGGTTTTTGTGATATAAAAAATGAGACTACAATAAATAATTTCAAAACTTTTCCCACCTTTAATGTGACCTATAACCTGTACAATTCAGTTGAAAAACAAACAAATCTGTTAGGGGAAAAAATATTTAAAAAAGTGTGCAATATGTTGGTTGCATAAGTGTGCAGACCCTTAAACTAATACCATGTTGCGTGTGCACACCCTTAAACTAATACTTTGTTGAAGAACCTTTTGATTTAATTACAGCATTCAGTCTTCTTGGGTAGGAGTCTATCAGCATGGCACATCTTGACTTGGCAATATTTGCCCACTCTTCCTTGCAAAAGCACTCTAAATCTGTCAGATTGTGAGGGCATCTCTTGTGCACATCCCTCTTCAGGTCACCCCACAGATTTTCTATTGGATTTAGGTCTGGGCTCTGGCTGGGCCATTCCAAAACTTTAATTTTCTTCTGGTGAAGCCATTCTTTTGTTGATTTGGATGTATACTTGGGGTCATTGTTGTGGTGAAAGGTGAAATTCCTCTTTATCTTCAGCTTTCTAGCAGATGCCTGAAGGTTTTGGGCCAAAAGTGACTGGTATTTAGAACTGTTCATACTTCCCTCCACCTTGACTAAAGCCCCAGTTCCAGCTGAAGAAAAGCAATTGCAAAGCATGATACTGCCACCACCATGCTTCACCATGGGGATGATGATCTTTTGATCATGCGAAGTGTTGTTTTTTCGCCAAACGTACCTTTTGGAGTTGTGGCCAAAAAGTTTAACCTTGGTCTCATCAGACCATAAGACATTTTCCCACATGCTTTTGGGAGACTTGATGTATTGTTTAGCAAATTTTAGCCGGGCCTGGATGTTTTTCTGTGTAAGAAAAGGTGTCTGTCTTGCAACCCTACCCCATAGTCCAGACATATAGAGAATATGGGAGATTGTTGCCACATGTAGTACACAATCAGTAATTGTCAGAAATTCCTGCAGCTACTTCAGTATTGCTGTAGGTCTCTTGGCAGCCTCCCTGACCAGTTTTCATCTTGTCTTTTCATCAGTTTTGGAGGGACTTCCAGTTCTTTGCAATGTCACTGTTGTTCCATTTTTTTCTCCACTTTTTGATGACTGCCTTCACTATGTTCCGTAGTATAGCCAATGCTGTGAAATTTATTTGTACCCTTCTCCTGACTGATACCTTTCAACAATGAGATCCCTTTGATGCTTTATAAGATCTCTGTGAACCATGGTTTTTGCTGTAGCAGGCAACTGAGTAAATGCCAGGAAAATCCTACTAGAACAGCTGAACTTTATTTGGGGTTAATCAGAGTCTCTTTAATTGATGGCAGGTGTGTACCCAAGAAGACTGAATGCTGTAATTAAATCAAAAAGTGCTTCAACAAAGTATTAGTTTAAGGGTGTGCATACTTATGCAACCAGCATATTGTATGTTTTTTATTTTTTATATTTTTCCCCCAACAGATTTGTTTTTCAATTGAATTGTACAGGTTATAGGTTATATTAAAGGTGGGAAAAGTTTTGAAATGATTTATTGTGGTCTCTTTTTTATATCACAAAAAAGTGGCATTTTTACAGGGGTGTGTACACTTTTTATATCCACTGTATATATATTTATATATATAGCTATGTATATCTATTTATATATATATATATATATATATATATATATATATATATATATATATATATATATATATACACATATCTGTCTATATATGCAGTATGCGTGAGTGTATGTGTGTCTGTGTGCTTAACTACTTTAATGTTCTTCCATCATGGAATTTTAAACATATGAGTTGTGCAGCTGTCTTCAATAATCTATCATTACATTAGCAAGCAGTAGCAAAATCTTTATTTGTAGCCTTCATAAATTAAATTTTAAAGTTTGTAACACTTATAAAATGCATAAAAAATCAAATTTAAAATTTCTGTATTGAAAGTATGATTTACAGACAATAGATTTCTCAAACTAAACAAATCTATATTGCTTATTTTTTACAAGACTATTTTATTCTGAAAGTTTTTTTATTGTAAATCACAATAAAGACAGAAACAACATCACTGTTACTAGAATTAAAAAGCCTCATAATCAACTAACCCCAGTCTTTGTCCAAGTATAAATGCTCACAAGTAAAGTCTTGTTAATGAGGTTTAAATGTTGCAACCATCACTTGGCTTGGTTCAAGGGAAAGTGTGTTCAAGAAATAACTAAGCTACAGCCAGGACATTTAAATATGTGATATATGGATAGTTTCAGACTGACGTCTGTGTTAAGAAACATGCCATAAAGATGAGACCCTAAACAGCAAAACTTGTTGAATGTATATCAGTACTGAATTATTCACCTGGTGCTTTTTATCCTCTCTGGCAATGTTCTTCAGTATCTTAGCAATGATCGGTGTTAGTCTGCATAATTCATGAGTTACAAACGCAACTAGTAAATAGTAAAGAAAAAAAGAATTCCACCCGTCATAAATGAGCAAACAAACAACTCTATTACTTACTTGTTGGTAAAAAGCCTGCTTTACATGATTATGTGATATTACTTTGTATCGGCACTATTTGTTCATCAGACCTTAGCAATGAAACCAAGTAAAACAGAAATGATTTAGTATTTTAAAAATGGAATGCCAGGATTTGCATTTTGTCTTTTGCAAACATTTGGTACCCAAATTTATTAGAATATCAATGAAAGTTATCTTTGCCTACAAACATGCTTACTGTTATCCGTTTATTTCATATGGGCCTGGTAGTTACCTCACATGAGGTCATTTTATCATGATTTAGTAATGTATCATGCAAGTTTTTAAATTATGTTAGTACTGTAGTGTGTGCTGTGTTAGACTTCCTTGGCTTTTTAGGTTTTTCAGGTATTGTAATCATCTTTTCATTTTAGTTTTGTAGAATTAGGTATAATGCATCAGCAGTACATTTTTCTAGTTGGCTAGTTGTTGTTTTATGTTTATTTTATTGTTAACTCGTTTTATTTATTTTTTAATCTAGTATTACGTTTGTGTTTTAGGAGGTTGAGTTAAGTCGATAGTAATTGTTTTGTCAACAGTGTAGATTTTTATGAATGTGGTGTTGGTTGCTACCTTTTTAATTAACCAGAGCTGAGATAACATTTAGATGAATGGTTCGAATTGGATATACAAGGTTGCTGACTTGCATAAAATGTATATACATGTTTAATGATGTCCTTAACAAGTATACAAATAAAAATACTGCATCCCCTGGCAAAAATATGACTTGATTTAATGGTGATATGCTGGCATGTTATTCTGATAAATAAATACACAAACACACACACACACACACACACACACACACACACATACACACACACACACACACACACACACACACACACAAACATTTAAGGCTGTTTTATAGTTATATATATGTAACTATTTTATAAACACACATACATATTTATACATATAAATACATACACACACACACACATATATATATATATATATGTATATATATATATATATATATATATATATATATATATGTATATATATATATATATATATATATATATATATATATACATGCTGCACACACACACACACACACACACACACACACACACACTATTCCTTCAATGTGTAAAAATCACTTTAGATCCAAAAGATGCCTACCTACACAACCCCATAGCCAAAAGGTACTAAATGTTCCTCTTATTTGAAACAGGAAGTTTCCATTACCATTAATTTTCTTGGGTGGCGAAAGCCAGGGAACCTTTTTGGCTAGGCTTATATAGGCCCCAGGGCCGATAGCCTAGTACTTACCTATGAATCAGTTCACGTCCTTGCCTTTTAGTTTGTTTGTTGCATCCAGGATGTTTATAAGTGCATCCCTACATTCAATCAGTTTAATATAATATGAGTTGCTTTTCCAAAAATACAGCATTGAAAAGTATAACTCAAAACCTATAAGAAAACACCAAAAAATACTTTTGCAGGAGACAATCCCCTTTACGCCTTCCCCAACACTCTTCTAGATTGTATATAACAACTCCACTGACTCACTACAGTGACAAATAAAGGAAAAGCTCCCAAAAGTTCACTGCTGGAGTACAGAATGCAACACATTGTGGTTAAAAGAATTGCAATATTCATCTTTTGATAAAAATACCTATCAATTACACACACACAAGCACACATGTCAATGAAGTGTATGTATGCTGTTTACAAGAACCTGGCTCCCATAACTGACTTTTGCATAACCAAGGATATTCACATCTGTCACTATCTGGATGACTGCCTGGTCTAACCAGCAACCTTGTATGATGTTTCTTAAAACGTTCACTAATTAATTCTAGCTTACTTTCAGAGTCTAGTTCTCTCTGTTCCTCTCTCTGGCTCTCTCTCTATCTCTCCATCTGTCTTTCTAAGTCTGTCAGTGTTTTAGGCTGGTTCTCTTGAAGCAAGTATTTTCCTGGGGGCACTGTTGAATACACAGTACCAGAGCCTTCCTTCCCTCAGACAAGGTATCAGTAACTCAGGTGAAACAGATTTCTGCAAGGGAGTGCCTAAGAGTGCTGGGCTACATAGCATCTTCTATCCTGATGGTACTCCTAACAAGGCAACTTATAAGGAAGTTACAGTAGCACCTGAGAAACAGCTGGAACTATCAGACATTTTCTCTGCAGGTCCTTATTTTCCTGTATCAAAGAAGAACTCCTGGTAGATTTAGCAGATGCAGTTCATTCAAGGGATGCCCTTCAAACCAGGTCCAGATACCCATATGCTTACCAGTGACATAGCCTGGGGCACTTTCTGAGAGATCAGGAAGCATAATAGTGCAATCAGAGAAAACAATATGATGGTGTTAATCCTCTCAAGCAAAGCTTTCACACCAGTTTGCCAAACAGGGATCTTAAACATCCTAACAGAAAACAAGATAATGATGTGGTGGTATATCAACAAGCCAGTGGGAGGGGAGCTGGTACCTGTTATGCAGGCTGGCTATGCAAGTATGGAATCAGGGTTGAGCCACAAGGCATCATAAAGCCCACCTCAGGAAAACTCATCAGCAGATCAGCAATGCAGGGCAAAATCAAGTACACATAAATGGTACTTAACAATGACATTTTCCTGGACTTAGTTCATGAGTGGCTTGTACCAGAAGTACAACTTTATCTTTCTCTACTAAACAAATATCTAAATGAGCTTTGCACCAATAATCTAAGCAGGTGTGTTTCTCCACATTTATCCTCAATATTCCTATCCCCACAGTGAGTAAAAAAAAAAAAAAAAAGCCAGAAATGCCGTTCTGACCTATGCAGCATTAGATGCCCTGATACGGAGCCCGCTGAGGACATAACCTGTTCTGCTGCCTTAGTGTGTAGACTTCCTGCACAGAGCCAAGGCTCACTTTACACCCCAGTCTGAAAACTATAAGGCTGACAGCATGGATCATTTAGCACTCACCCTTTAGGCATGTGCTGTCTGTGGATATACTCCATATACTAAGAGAGGCAAGGAAACCAAGTAACAAAGGAGCTGCACATGGCTAAAATGAAACAATTCTCCTGTTTGTGCTAAAAAGAGCTCAAGAGCTAGTAGATGCATTGAAGTCCATGATTCTTGACTACCTGTCATTCCTTTACAAGTCAGGGTTATTTTATACACAGTTAAGGTACATATTTCAGCCTGTATGCCAAGGGAACCCCCCCCCCCCCACACACACACACACACACACACACACACACACACTCCTTGTTACCAATGAAGCAGTTACTTGAGAAGGTCATGCATCTCAGACCACCTAAAAAAAATTAATTGTAGAAGTAACTTCTGCCAGAAGAACTTCAGAAATGCAGTCCTTAAGGTACAAATAGCACTTCCTCATCTTCCATAAGAACAGGGTAATCGTGCATACTAACTTTACCTTCATGCTTCAAGTTGTGACAGAACTATGTTTAAATCAGGCTGTCCACCTACCTGTGTTTTTTCAGCTTCCCAAAACAAGGAGAGGAGGATTGTATAGTCATTTGTTGTTAACGGGTAATTCAGATATTATTTGAACGGCTGTTCATGTCCTTTGCAAATGCGAATGAGGAGAAGCTTATTTCCAAACCGACTATTTGAAAGTGACTAGCATGTTGCACTTGCTTCTTTTAAACCTTTTTATGGCAAGGGTTCAGACTTGTGCCTCTATGTCCACAGCAGCCACCACTGCATTTATGAGAAGGTCAAGCTGTCCATGTAGTAGCTGCATGATCATCTGTACGCACCTTCTCCAAACATTAAAATTTGTACAGCTCTTTAGAGCAATGTCAGAGTTTGCCACAGCCATCCTACAAGGCCTTCTGCAAACCACTCCCGCAGACTACTTCCTTTCAGGGCCAGCCACCAACCCAGTGGTCTATAAGCTTTGAAAATCTACTCAAGTGCCATTACTGAACCAGTGTGAAACATATGATAAACATAGTACAGTTGAGAAAGATTTTGCCATAACTGTACATTAGAGAATATTCATGGTTGAGGTTAGTGCTTAACAAGCCTGTCTTTTCCCTGCTTTTGGAATGTAATCACGGCACACAATGTGCTACAAAAGATTTATTAATCAGTTTCTCATATGCATTTCATGGACTTGCACTCCTGTAATAAATTACCTCCCCAAAGACTTGGTTTCATCTGCAGAGACCGACCAACTTTCCATGCCATGTGTGGACTTTGAGATGACAGCATTAAGCCCCTAGTGCCAACCCTTTAAGACACTTGTAAACCTCACAAAGAGATCCCTCTCACTTGCACTCTCTACTCTCTACTAGCTAACAATTCCTGCACCTACTTACACAGTTTAGTGTGCATATCTAACCTCCTTTCCCAAACGTGACAAGAAAAGTGCAGTGGAATACCATGCCAGAGTCTTTGCTGAAGTTTAGTTTCATCATATCCATAAGGTTATTTCTATCCACCTCCCTAGTTATCCAGTCATAGAGTCACATAGAGGTAGTTTGATGGAATATTCTGCTGTAGAGTTTCACTGGAATCTATTAAAGACCTCATTCCACTCCAGAAACCTTGTGAGCCTTGGCTTTAGAACTGCAGTCACCAGGTTGCTTATTGCTGAAGTCATGCTGACTGTTCTTTAGTTCCCTTGGTGGTTTCTTGCCCCACTTTTGTAAACTGACTCCACAACTGGTTGTTTCAATCCCATGGGACCACTCTTTTCACAGAGGATCTGCTGAAGAGCTCTATTTGAGGTTCATCTAGCGTGTCAGCAGCCCTCTTGGGGATCATAAGTGGGCTTCTATCAGGCCCCTGTCCATGTCTTGCATTAGTGGTGGGCTTCTATCAGGCCCCTGTCCATGTCTTGCATTAGTGCCCTTAACACGTTCTTCATATCCACAGCTGTTATCACCTCATCTTTCCAATCACTGTTCTTCTCTGTCCTGTCTTCTGAAACTTATATCATGCCTTCCATTTCCTGAGGACTATTGTAAACTTTTCTCTTCTTTGGAGCTGGATCATGGTCAAATGTGGCCTTAGGCAGGGCGATGGATGATCCCTCCCCCCCAGTCATTCCAGTGTCCCATTACTTGGCTATTTCTCCCCAGTTACCATAAACACTGTTCAAATCTCATAGTGTGCATACTGTTTTCTGCTTTACTTCTGCAATGATTACAGATATTTGGATTTAATTTAAAACTTTTATTTCAAATCTTATAGGACAAACACTGATAGACATTTGATACACAAAGCAATACAGTCTCACAATGAAAATAGATATAGACTTAGCATTAAAACTTCTCTGTCCTTGAAACTCACATTCATTGAAACAGCATTGAAACCCACATTCAAAGAAAATGCATCTAGCCAGTGGTGGATAAAGTTTACCTTTGGGCTGTTTTCGAATCATAGGCCCATTGCACACATTTTTAGGACCATGCATACAGCATTTGTTCTTTGATTCACCTTCCTGATTGTATTAAACTCTATTCCTTGCATAATACAGCACCAGTTGTTAGAGCATCTTTTAAATTTCTAGTTTTGAACATTTTTCCAGTAAGCAATGAAACAAAACTTATGAACCATTAATGACAAAACTGCCGAATTCAGAACATTTCAACCATAAAAGTCCACTCAAACTGTTGTCATTACAATCCACCAATATCAGTCAATATGCACAATCTGTGCAGAAGTAAATGTCATCTGAATAATTCTACATTAAAGAGATCTGTAACTAACGAAGAGGTTGTTGCTAGCAAGCAGCTTTATATTTCAGTGTTTCATCTAGAAATTTAGTGTCTGTTGCCCTTGAAGAATATGTTGCCTACGTTACATTAAAAATGGTAAAAGCTGCTAATATTGTAATAAGGAATGGATGGGATGCTGACAACAGATTCATAGTTACTAGGCATCTTATCCAAAGGAGGACATACTCAGGATTGCTGCATCCCCTCCCCCAAAGTGCAACACAGCATCAGCAATCCACCTACATACTGTGGGAGTAGAACCCACAGCCTTCTGCATGTAAAACAGGTATGCTACCTGTTGTTCTACTAACAATGCTTTTAAATTCTAAAGCACAATAGCGATACCGTTTGCTAAACAAAACAGTTGCACATTGTAAACAGACTTAGCATGAGCAGCAGTAATGTTTTTCTTTTCCCTTGAAGCTCACAAGTCCTGAAAATGCACTTGAAACTTGATTCCTTGAAAAATGCACCTAAAACTCAGTTCTTTGAAAATGAACTTGAAACTCAATTTTTTTTAACAGCTAGGTAGTTGGAGTAGAGGATTCAGGCTTTTGTTTCTTGTAACTAAGGTGCAGGGTTTGAGCCTGAGCAAATTAACTAGTCACCTGCTATCCCTAAATGAGGCAATACACACACACACATACACACACACTTTACTTGTCCTCCTTTGTTCTATAGAAGAATCAAGATCCAAGCGAGTCTACATTCAACATTCTGGCAAGCAGCAGCATAGTACAGCAACATCTTCTTGCATTTAAATTCTGCGCATGTGGAACAGAAGAAGTAAACAACAGGAGGTCAGTGACACATAAAATAACAGGTATGTGCGACCAGATGCAGAGGGCATTCTTAAAGAAGAACTCCCTTATCTTAAAAAAACAAGCAATTTTTTAAAAATTAAAACAGTAAATGTGACAGTCCACTGGCAAATGGGCCCCCTCCCAGCCACTGGGCCCTAGGCAACTGCCTTGGTTGCCTAGTGCTGGATCTGGCTCTGTTCTTGCTCCCCTGCCTCTTTAAAATCCGTACCATCCACAAGCTAAGTCACCTGCTTTCTCACACGACTCATTTTTCTCTCTCTCTCTTTCTCTGTCTGTCTGTCTGTCTCTCTCTCTCTCTCTCACACACACACACACACACACGCACACACACACCCACACACACACACACACACACACACACACACACACACACACGCCAAAACTTGGCCCCCGTCTTCTTAATACCTGCTGTTAGACTCATCCATTTTTCCTTTGGCCTTCCTCATGTACTTTGTTGCCTTATTTCTTCCCTCTGGTCTTCCCCTTTATCTCATCAATCCTGGGAGTTGTTTCCTTGACCCTGATAGCTGTTTTCATTTCCCTCATGAAGTACATAGGATTCTTTTTCTCTTTGTCTCCACAACTCTCTTCGGTACTTTTTTTAAATATGCCTTTCAAACATCTTTTTATTATATTTCGCAGCTCATCTTCTCCCATTTTTTTCCACTTACAGTCTAAAACCCTTGATGTTAACTCTTACAGCTTTCTGTAGTTTCAGCCACCAAAATCCCAAAGTCTAGTATTTGTGCCCAAGCCTGGTTACTTTTTCATGGCCAGTGTGGACCACTTTGAAGACTGGTCATTGGAGTCTTTACTTATACATCCTTCTCAGCCTCCTTTTTGCAGAAATTCATATTCAAGATTCTCTCTTACCTGGTTCAAGCTGTAAGACTCTTTTCAAGCCCTTCTAGATTGAATTTTTAATTAGCCTGTTTTCTCTGCCCATCTTCATGGT
This sequence comes from Protopterus annectens, assembly GCF_019279795.1. Classification (NCBI taxonomy): domain Eukaryota; kingdom Metazoa; phylum Chordata; order Ceratodontiformes; family Protopteridae; genus Protopterus; species Protopterus annectens. The sequence goes on along the minus strand of NC_056732.1, from coordinate 610,636,811 downwards.
CAGCTACATCAGTATGTCTCAAAGAGACTGAAGTTTCCAGCAATAACTATGCTATTCTTTCCGAACTTTCTCTTAGACTGTCCTTAACAAGCTCTTCAGCCCTGATATTTGTACTGGGTGGCCTGTGGAGCATATCAGTTTACCAGCTCTCCCCTTTTCCACTTTTAACTCTATCACTAAAAAGCTGACATTGACTGCCCTCTTCCCTTTTGCACCTTTAGAAGCTCTACACCTCTTCCCTTTCTTCTTTTACACTGTCTCTTTCTAAGCTTCGCCTGATGTGTACTGACATACCCCTTTATCTTTACTCACCTTATTATTCCTAATTGCCTTCTATCCCTGGGTTACTTTGTACTGTAATATCGTATTTTTGACCTTGAGCTTGGTTATCCCAATCACATCTGCCCAACAATCAGATGACAGTGCTTCTCATTCAGCTATTGTCTTATTTAGGCTTTCAACAATGCTGAAGGCCAACCTAACCCTCCTAGCATTATGGCCTTCCTTCTGTGGCTCCTTGCTATAATTAGTTATCTCCTCATCTTGTCTGTGAGTCTCCCCTGCATTTGTCTGCTAGGCTCATATTGAATCTCTTCTATTGCTATTATTTTTCCTTGTGTTTCTTTTCTGAATGTCTCACTGCCTTCCTTTAATTGACCTTTCCCAGCTTTGGTCATAATTATATACATTAGCCATTTTTTTCTATCCTTTGTTTAATGTTTGCTTGTTTAAATTTGTATCATTTTGAAGCTTTAAGAAAAAACACTGTAATAAAAGTTAAATTGAGATGAGTACAATAATTTCCCTGTTGCTTCATTGCTGCCCTATGTTACTTCCCTGCTGCCTTCTTTCCTCTATGCTATTACTCTGCTTTGTCCTTTGTTTCCCTAAAACCTGGATCTCTTTAGGTATTATTCCCGTATCATTTACCTTTGCCTTTCAGCTGTGCTCTCTTCCAGGTGTATTATCATACCGCATGTCTGTTCTGCAATTATCGTTATTTATTTTTTTATAAATTTCTTTGTCTTTTGTGTGATGCCTGTTATCAGTCCATGGTCTGCATTGTTTCTGTACAAGTTCCAGTATAGTGTTATGTAATTCATCTCATGACTGAATCTCTGTGTAAGATTTATAATATTTGTTATTACAGGAAATGTATACTGCCTTGTGTGATGTGTACTGGATTATGTTCATTTTGTTTCATTTTGAGAAAATTAAAAAAAAAAATGAAAGGATAAAGAAATGGAATGACAGAAAATAAAAAAAGAAGCCTCCTGGTCTGTGCATATCATCCCAGATCACTGCATGCCTGTTTCTTAGTTGTCTTTGATTTTTTTTTTAACTGTTTGCTTTTTGTTCAGTTCCTGTTATGCCTCATTTACTATGCATTTTCTCTAATCGTCCTCATATAACATTGAATAATTCTCACGCTACTGCTGTGTTTATTATTATGTGCTACATGAATCAAGTGCCATGATCAACATTTTATGATGCCCGCTTTTGTCTTGGTATTTCTACTGTACCATGTACTGTCGTCTGTACTTGTATATGCCAGCTTAATTTCAGTCTGAGCCAGATACCATTGAAGAAAAAAATAAAATAAAAATAGATGAAGGAAAGAGAGAAAAGTACAAAATGAAGGAAGGAAGCTGTAATGTGGTCAAAATACAGAAACAGCAAACACAATCACTGCCATTAAAGCAGCTTTTTTCCCACGCCAGTCAGAGTTAACAAAGAGAAGTTACACGATTCTGATTTCTTATACTTAGGCATCTACTCTCTGACCAGGTGTAAATTAGAATTTTGTTCATTAAATATGCTTGTTAACTGGCACAAGATGGTTACACGAGTCAGGAAATGGCTGCTACAACAGTAATTAAACATGTGTAACCAATTAGTGGGTTTTCTACCGTGCCACTAGCATATAATTTGCTGAGCCCTTCTCTGGGAATAGATGAAAGTAGGTATAAAGAGTGTCAGTTCTGTTGGGAAAAATAATCTCATGTTACAGCAGAACAACATTAACTGAACTTTAAATATATAATTTCAGGTTTCTTAACAATCCATTGAACTCTATCAGTTAATAATAATACCATCTAATTTCAGTGCATATTTAATGAAGACACACTGTATCTAATAACCTCAATTAATCTCTGCATTTAATCACCCTATAGCTTAAGGGACATTTGTGTTTATATATCATATTTAATCGTGTAAGCTATGCTGCCTAACACATGCTTTGGATGCATAAGAGAGTGGTGAAAATGATGAGACCTTTGTAGCATGTTTTTCACTAGTATTGAGACAGAAAACATGATTTCCTTACCTGTGTTATGACAAGTGCGTTTGTTTCTGCTTTTGACTGCATTTTTAAGTAAAAGCATTTCAGTTAAATTTCTAAATAAGTTAAATAAATGCTTATTGATTTGCAAGGTTATATAGAATTGCATTAAATCCTTGGTGTCTCTGCAGTGCATAAAGATAATAAATCGAGCTAGTCCAAGACCACACTTGAAAAAGAGAAGCCATGTTTTGTCCTCTCAGGCTTTGATTTCACTTTGAAAGGTTACAGATTAGTTTAGCAATGTTAAGTGAAGTGGCAAAGGCATCTCTAATTTTGCTGGAAATGAGGAAGCTTGATCGTAAAGAGAAACCCTAACGAGCCCATCAAAAGCTTGATTTGTACCCAACAGACAAGGTAACTGTGAATTGTATGAAAATATTGGAAATCAATGGCTTATATGGAATTTCATTAAGCAGCAGTATCCGCAATTGATAGAGCCTCATAATTTGATGGATTGCACAAGGAAAATGATTAGCTAGGTAGAAGGACTTACGGAATACACACAGTGGGCCCTGAGATGTGCTGAAGTGGGGTAATTTGTACAAAATAAAAAATATTGATTTTACTTATGTACAAAGTCTAAAAATGAAAGAACGAGAGATGTTTTGCAGGTCATTGGCTGATGCAATCTTTTCATTTTTTTAGCAGCCCCAGGGGAAGGAGCAGATGACGGAGACAGTGGGAATGAAAGCAGAAGTGGAAGTGAAGAGACACATGTCTGTGAAAAATGCTGTGCAGAATTCTTTAAGTGGCCCGACCTCCTAGAGCATAAGAAGAACTGCACCAAAAATCCATTAGTTTTGATTGTGAATGATGATGAAGAAGCTCCACCCTCAGAAGAGTTTCCAGAACCTTCCCCTGCTAGCTGTCCCAGTGAACATACAGAAAGTGAAACTATTGATGAAAGTGTGCTGATAGAAAACAACGAGAGTTCTGAGGTGAAGAATGCAGACAGAGAGGAAGACGAAGAGCAGCATGAGCAAGAAGAAGAACTAGAAGAAGAGGAGGAGCCTATGGAAGTGGAAGCCTCTGCTGACAAAGGTTACCACAGTCAGGTTACCTCAAACACACCTACTTCTCTACCTCAGATTCCGGAACCATCTTCCATGACCAACTATACCATGCCAAACACTAATGTTACTTTAGAGACTTTGCAAAGCACTAAAGTGGCAGTTGCACAGTTTTCACAGAACGTGAGGTCTGCGACTACAAACTCTAACAGTGGGATGACAGCTGTGGCCATACCAATGATAATGGAGCAGTTAATGGCACTGCAGCAGCAGCAGATTCACCAGCTCCAGCTAATTGAACAAATCCGTAACCAGGTTGCAATGATGAATCGCCAGACACTACACCCAGCTTTAAACTCAGCACCACCTTCTCACAATCCAGTGGCACCAGCTGCTAGTCAGCAGCCTGTATTTCCTCCTCTTCAGTTACCACCTGTGGTTCCACCAGCAGGGCCAGGGCCAACTAGCAGCAATCAACCATCCACATTTGAGAGTTCACAACATGTTGCACAACCAACATCAGGAGCAAGCACCCCGAACTTACCCACCAACATAACTACCCAAACAGAGTCAAGTCTACCACCATCCTCAAACACAGTTCCATCTTCAATCACACCTGTTTCTCTTTCAACTTCAAGTAATGGTTCTTCTCAGCCTCAAAATGCTTCAACCCCACCCATACTTGGACACAGTAACCTTCTCAGTTCAGCATCCACCTTGCAAAACCCACTTCTACCTCAGACATCGTCAAACAGTGTGATCTTCCCAAACCCATTGGTCAGCATTGCAGCAACTGCAAATGCATTAGATCCTTTAACTGCACTTATGAAGCACCGTAAAGGAAAACCACCTAATGTGTCAGTATTTGAGCCTAAATCAAGTTCTGAAGATCCATTTTTTAAGCATAAGTGTAGATTTTGCGCCAAGGTCTTTGGAAGTGATAGTGCTTTGCAGATCCATTTACGTTCTCATACTGGAGAAAGGCCATTTAAATGCAATATTTGTGGGAATCGCTTCTCTACAAAAGGTAACTTAAAGGTTCATTTTCAGAGGCATAAAGAGAAATATCCACATATTCAGATGAATCCTTATCCTGTACCAGAATACCTTGATAATGTTCCGACTAGTTCTGGGATTCCATATGGAATGTCCTTGCCTCCTGAGAAGCCAGTGACAACGTGGCTGGACAGCAAACCAGTGTTACCAACTATACCAGCACCGATTGGACTGCAGTTACCTCCAACAATAACAGGTGTTGGCAGTTTTGGAGACTCTCCGTGTATTACCCCCATGAGTAGGTCACCACAGAGGCTTTCTCCTGCTTCTAGTGAATGCCCCTCTTTATCCCCAAATTTTAATAACTCTGACTCTAATATTCCAGTAACATCTGAATCTCCACAGCCCATTCTGAGCAGTAACTGCCTTTCTAAACCTGAAACTTTAAATCTGCCCCCCATAAGTACAAGTTTGCCCCCAGTAAGTACAAGAATAAGTGAAAATTCTACAAATGGACAGATGATTTCAACAACATCCAGCTTATTAACACCTTGTATTGGAGAAAATACTTCAACAGCCCTCACAAACTCTGTGCTTCCAGATATACCCGAACAATATAAAGCAAAATTCCCTTTTGGTGGGTTGCTGGACTCTATGCAAACATCAGAGACCTCAAAATTACAGCAACTAGTAGAGAACATTGATAAAAAAATGACAGATCCAAACCAGTGTGTCATTTGTCACCGTGTCCTAAGTTGTCAGAGTGCTCTAAAGATGCATTACCGAACACACACAGGGGAAAGGCCTTTTAAATGCAAAATCTGTGGTCGTGCTTTTACAACAAAAGGCAATCTTAAAACACATTTTGGAGTTCATCGAGCAAAACCACCACTCCGAGTTCAGCATTCTTGTCCAATATGTCAGAAAAAATTTACAAATGCTGTTGTTCTTCAACAGCATATCCGTATGCACATGGGTGGTCAAATACCAAACACACCATTACCAGAGGGCTTCCAGGATGCCATGGACTCAGAGCATTCTTATGATGATAAAAATGTTGAGACAATGAGCAATTGTGATGATGATGATGATGATGATGATGATGATGAAGATGAAGATGATAATATGGATGAACAGTCACTCGAAGAGGAACCAGAATTAAAGGATAATGCAGATGAGTCCTTGAAGCCTTTGATGCCCTTTTCAGTTTCATCTCCTAAGTCATCACCTTCAGTAATCTCTAGCATTGCTGCCCTAGAAAATCAGATGAAAATGATCGATGCTGCCATCTGCTCTCAACAACCCCCTAGCCTAAAATCCATAGAAAATGGCTCTGGAGAAAGTGACCACTTGACTAATGATTCTTCTTCAGCCAATGGGGATCTTGAAAGTCAGAGCGCTGGCAGCCCTGCAGTCTCAGAATCATCTACATCTATGCTGGCTTTGTCCCCTGTAAACAGCAATAGTGAAAGTCAAAGATCAAAATCACCATGTGTTTCCAATCAGGACGAACTGCAACAAGGACCGCTGAAGTCTGAAAAGCCTGACACTCCACCACCTGCTCCTGAAAATGGAGGCGCGCTAGATCTGACGTCTACCAACCCCGGCAGACCAGTCATCAAAGAAGAGGCACCCTTTAGCATGCTGTTCCTGAACAGAGAACGTGGTAAGTTTAAAAGTACTGTTTGTAATATCTGTGGCAAACCTTTTGCTTGTAAGAGTGCATTGGAAATTCACTACCGCAGCCATACTAAAGAACGTCCATTTGTTTGCACAATCTGCAATCGTGGGTGTTCCACTATGGGTAATTTAAAACAGCACTTTCTGACGCACAAATTAAAAGAGCTTCCTTCTCAGTTATTTGAACCCAACTTTACTCTAGGTTCCAGCCAAAGTACTCCTAGCCTGGTCACCAGCACGTCGCCCGCCATGATCAAACTAGAAGTGAATGGCCACAGCAAGCCGATCTCCATCAGCGAGGGTCACCAGCTTCCAGTTGGTCTTCCGGTTCCTGCAGCACCACAGACAGCGATGAGTCCAGGCATCTCTCCTATGCTGGCACCACCTCCACGGCGGACGCCCAAGCAGCACAACTGCCATTCTTGTGGGAAGACATTCTCCTCAGCAAGTGCACTACAGATTCATGAGCGAACCCATACTGGTGAAAAGCCATTTGGTTGCACAATCTGTGGTAGAGCTTTTACCACAAAAGGGAATCTTAAGGTAAGGAGCTGTCATAACTTTAAAAACCTCTAAGAAGACCCATGGGGATAAAAATACCTTACCAAGACAAGAAGAAAACTGACTGCTAAATGCAACAGCATAGACATATAAAAATGTTGAACATAAAGTTGTGGAAGACTTTGAAAATTTAGTGTCAAAAACAGAAAGAAAAATTACAAAACTACATTTTTGTATGTTCTGCTTTGTTATTAGCTGACTCAAGGGAATTGATATTAGTGTGAAGCAGTAATATACCTAACAGTCATAAATGAAAAGTGCAGTAATCCCAATGTTTTAAAAGTAAAGTTTTATTTTCAGAACATAATTCTGTGTATTATAGCAGTCATGCATGTTACCATAAAATGTACTTCTTTTTTATTATTTTAGATTCCCCTTTCTTAATTTTAATTTTCACCTGTTTTATTAGAATTTGCCTACTGTTTTACATTTAACATAATATTGTTGTTTAAGTAAAATATTGATAAGTGTTTAAGGGTCTGTCTGGTGCTTAATCACAGCATTCTGTTGTTTGAGCGGATCTTTGAAGACTGCCAAGATATTCTGACTGAGGATCTTTTTCAAGAGTGCATAAATGGGTGTTGAAAATAGAAATGTAAACATGGGACCTGTCAGTCATTTAATTTGAGCTAGATACTGCTTTCTAATCCCCATGACATTTCCTTTGAGGGATAGAGCTACTTATCAGAGAATTTTCAAACCTTATAGTGTGATGAAATAGATGGGAAGGACTACAGTGTAGCTGTGAGACAAGAAACAGCAGATGCAGTACCTGAAATAGAGGCAATATTTGACCAAAAGCTAGTAGACGTTGAAGGGAAAGGTTTATAAAAAGCACATGACTGATTAAGCTCACTGTGAGCACATTAACACAGATGGCAAAGGAGTCTTCTAGGGCTAACCCTCTGGTTAGAAGACATGCAATTGTGAATGGTGTCCTTAAAAGAATCACAAGTAATTTCTCCAAACCTTGATTATAGTCTCCAGTTTTTAGTGAGCACTAAGTCCATATCTTCTCTACTAAAAAAGCAATCCAGTTGGCGTAATGGTCAAGGTCTCTACCTCACAGTTACAAGGTACAGGGTTTCACTCTCATGTCTAAATATTGGCTAGGCTTGTAACAGTCTGCAGGCTGAGAGCCTAGCATTTAGTTGAGGTTGGCATAATGGTTAAGGTGTTTACCTCACAGACATAAGGTTTAGGGTTTGATTCTTACATTTGAAAGGGATATTGGAAAGGCTTAAAATGGCCATCAGTTAACCTAGTACTTACCTTTGAACCTAATATTTTCTTTTGTATTCCTAGCTGCTTTGGAATATTTTTAATTCTGTATGTTTAGGAAGTAGCATTTGTTTTAGCTACTTCCCCTTACATTGCAAGAAGTTTATTTTTTTTAGAAATGGGTGTTCAGTAGCAGTGTTCCTTCATTACATAACTAAAAAATAATAATAAAAATAAAGATTTAACCCCAAATAGCTAATGGTGAGTTTTCCTAGGTAAGAGAAAATATGTGATCTAAAATGGAATAAATGAGTGCATTTTTATTGTAACATGCCTTGCTGTGTTAACGTAGAAGATCTACAACTGAGCACTGTCTGCATTATTTCAGGTCTTTTTTCCACCACACTGAAAGACTTAAGTTCCAGTATCATATGACTTTCTTTACAGTTTAATGTATCATTCTCAGAATTACTGCAGTTGTTAATCCATTTATGAGTCTGTTTTTGTTGAATTATTGCAGAATGTTCAGAAGTAACCAGCAGAAGCGGTTTCGAACTTAACAAGATTGGCATGTTCGAAAGGGAGTTGTTTTTGCACTTTAATTGTATAATTATATCTGGATAAAGTCACTTCATCTAAGAATGTATATCTAAAACCTGATATTTTTGAGAAGCTAAAAAAGAAATAGATTAAGAGAATTATATTGTGTACCTCTGTTTAGCAGCATATTTTGCAAATCAGTATTATGTGCAATCACATTTAAGTAGAACTAAAAGTATTTTGTACTGTTAAAATACAATGCTTGCAAATCTTACTGATTATTTTGCCAGTAGCAGTTTATTAGCATTATAATGTGTTATATTAATTTTTTTTAATGTTTTAAAACTAGGTTCATATGGGAACCCATATGTGGAATAACGCCCCTGCTAGACGTGGTCGCCGACTGTCAGTGGAGAACCCTATGGCTTTATTAGGTGGTGATGCGATGAAGTTTTCAGAGATGTTCCAAAAAGACTTGGCAGCTCGAGCAATGAACGTTGACCCCGGTTTTTGGAACCAGTATGCTGCTGCTATCACTAATGGTCTTGCCATGAAAAACAATGAAATTTCCGTTATACAGAACGGAGGTATTCCCCAGCTACCAGTGAGTCTTGGTGGCAGTGGTATTCCACCTCTAGGCAGTATAACTAACAGTATGGACAGATCACATACAGCTAACAGTCCACCTGTTATCAGTTTGGACAAATCAAGTACAGAGTCAGTTGTGAATCGACCCTTTAGTAGGTTTATTGAGGACAGCAAAGAGATAGGTATTAACTAAACTGGAAGTACATTTAAAAAAAAACAGCGTTTGGATCCCATTGAAGTACAAGCTATGTACTATATCATGTACAGTTTTGAGATACAGATTCAATGTTTTTCCAGAAGCATCTAGCTGTCCTTTCTTTGTTATTTCATATACGTCAAGAATACCATTTTCTTGATTGCTAGCAGACTCTCTCACATTTGCATGAAAATTTCTTTCAACAGTGAATTTGACTGTTTATCGGTATATTACAAAAACAGCATTTCAAGTGTACAAGACGGAAAAAAATGATGCTAGTCATGGAAAGGACTGGTTATCGGTATTAGAACAAGGAAATAAACTACAATTGGTTTTGCATCCTTGCAGACTCACTGTTGGTTGAAGATGAAAGGGGCCTGGACTGTAATGTCTTTATTATACAATCTATTGGCCGGACTAGTTCATGTCACATAGAAACTTGAACATTCGTTTTAAATCTAGTAATATTAAAAATTAATTTTTTTTTCCCTATTACTGTGTAATACTGTAGTGTCCCTGTCTATGATATTTATAATGTTAAGACTTATGCGGGTAATTAACCACATATGACCCCCATTCCTTGTAAGATGCTTTTGTACCGCAAAACAAATACAAGGCAGTGTAATTCCCCATCATTTCTTTGTTTTTGTTTTTGCTACAGTCATAAGAGGTTTCATTAAAAAAAAACAAATTGTGATGCTCTTTGGGTACAGAAAGCATGCTTTTCATTTACAGTGTCAGTAACAAAATGAGTTGTGTTTGAAGCTGCTATGTGGACAGTTATTATAAATAAAATGGAATGTTTGACTGTAGCTTAAACAACTAGAAAACAAGTTGCAGGCAAATATGATTTCTAGATTTTCCACAAAAACATTATAAATAGTTGTGATTTATACTGAATATTATCAAGGCTGTATAATGAAAGTCATGTTTGTATAATGTGGTTGCAAACTGTTTGTTTCTACTATTGCACTTTTAAAGAAATTTTTTATTAGGGGAGCTTTGTCTATAATTTGACAAGAAACAAAGGTGTAAACTATTTTATAAATAGTTCTTTTACTTCGAGAATTAAAAAAAAAAAACATGCTGTTTATAGTTTTAACAAGGTCAGGTTTAAAAAGACTCTAAATTGTTTGTCAGACACAAAAGATCCATGAAGCTATCTGAAGAGTAACAAACCATGCATGCTCCATTTAATATGATAAGGCCTGTCAATTCCAGGGTTGAAAAATAAAAGACCATTTAACATTTGTGTAACTTCTGCCCATGACTGCCGCCCAACATTTCTGTTAAAATAAATCCTAAGATTTTGATGCTTGTAACAAAACAAGGGAATGCAAAACTATACAGGTTTAACATTTTTGAAGTCTGTCTGACTAAAAGACAAAAGGGATGTTGTCTGCCTAAGTGTATCAGTAGTCTGCACAGGGTGGTAAAAAAGTAATACTTCCTGTAGTGCTGTTTTGTTCAGATTTCAAAGGTCAGCAGAAATACTTCTTGTTTTATTTGTCTTCTTCTATGATAACTGTAAAGCACAATGTCTTCTGGTAACTCTGTCACAACATGCATTCTGACTCATTCGTTTATAAAATGCGTCACACGATTAATGTAAGTATCCACTGCAATCTAGGATACCAAGGGAGGCTAGGGTCCAATCAAAACTTGAACAGAAACTGTTGCTGTACTACCTCATTTTTGCATTGAAAGCATGGTTGACTCTGACGTTGTGAACATCATCTAAGCAATTTATTCAAGATATATGAACGATATCTCAGTACCACAGTATGAAGAGGTGCATGTTCTGCAACATGAAGAGAGCAGTCCTATCTTCTTGGCCAGGACTGGGAAACCTCTTCTGGCCAGATACTCTGTTACAACAAAACTATCAGTACTGTACGCTGATGGACTGCATTCACCGAGGTGTGATCTAAGAACAATTTTTGAAGTCTTTAATTTTGTTTATTTCTAATAGAAGTAAACATCAGGCTTGTATGAGTCTATTTTCTACAGTCATACTTAACATGACATCCCTAAGTGCTGCCAGCTTTAGGCACCTGGGTGGGTCTGGGGGCACTGAATGCTGGGTGGGTCTGGGGGCACTGAATGAAGGGTGGCTTATTATTGCTGTATTTCAGCAGTTGAATGTTTTAATTTATCTGTGTCATTTTTGATGTGAATATCTTTTTTTGTTTTTGTTTTGTTTTGTTAGTATTTGGTACCATGTAGTGTTATTTCTTCTCCCTAAAGATATCTATAAGTTAAAGAAATGTAAAGTGGTTGTAAATAAGATGGTTCCTGAAAGTACAGTAAGACTGAACCCATTTTGTGTTCGGGGATTGGTCATTCCTCTCTGCATGGTGAAGAGAGACATTATTTTTATATTGTGATACCATGTAGGGTTAGGAGCCGCCCTGAACCATCTGGGAATTGTTACCTAGATCCAGTATTTTTTATTAAACCTTGTTGGCTTGACACATCTACTGATTGAAATGGATGTCTTAGTCTAGGTTACTATTTTTGTCATAAGGAATTGAATAAAATGCAGGATGTAACATCATTTTTGGAGTACTTCTTTTTCTGTGTGTCTGTGTGTTGGGGGGGGGCTTTATTAACAGTTTATGCCCACATCCATTTCTTCAACAGTTTTTGTGCTGGTGTCTGGACCATGGTTATCTGTACATTGCAAAATCTAGAAAAGGCAGCTTTCACAAGTAGATGTAATATTTTCCTTAAGAAAAAAAATAATTTGAAAAACAATTTGATTTATTGTTGAAAACAGATTAGTGAACTACTGTTATTAAATAATGCATTTTGATTTATCATTTTGTTGATCACTGAGGACTAAAACATGCTTGCATATCCCTGCTCCTGAATATCTCATGCGTTATTGCATTCCATGGCATTGCTCTCTCTTTTTGGAATGGACTCTTTTTTTTTTCTTTTCCAGACAGGCGCTTATTATATGTTGTCTGATACAAACGGAAATGTTTATGCACGTTTGAAGTGTTAGAGGAGTAGTAAACTCTGAAGATTAAGTTAGAAGACTTCTTCACACAATTTCACATTTAATATGTGCATGGAGTTAGTTCTGTATCCCTGTACCCATACTGCTTCAAATAAGTGCCAGAAAGTATTTTCCCAGTCTTTAAGAGAAGCAAGTGAAATCCTAACTCACTATTTGACTTTTGCTTCAGACATAACTGCTTACAAGTGAGAACAACAGCAGTGGGTAAGTGGAATTGCAGCTGTCATGCTTCAGATTGCTCGTCTTCACAGCAAGGTGTCAGACAGGTGTGTCCTGACTGCCAGCATACCATAGCACCTGCCTTGTCAAAAATAGGCACTGAGGATACTAGGACATGTTTTCTTGTCAGGATATCAAAGGCAGATAATAAATTGTCATCTTCTTAAAACGGTAAGTGATCAGTATGCACTTGGGCAATTTTTTAATGAATTTTATCAGCTAAAATGTTGTGGCTCTGAAAGATGTATGTGGATAAATACACAGATGAGTTGTTTGTATTCCTTCAATACTGGAGCTAAATTAATAGCCAGTGGTTACATATGCCAAATTATAATGTTAGGCACCATTTAGATATTAGAATCATCCAAACATTACAAGGGAAACCAGAAACTAGAGAGTGACAGGTGAAAATAATGAATTGCAGTATGTTTCATACAACTGTGCCAAGTTCATTTGGTGACTGCACCACACCAAGCACATTAAGTTCTGGAGTGTCAGATAAACCATTATTATTATTTCTTGTTTATAATTAATTTTCCAGAACTGAGCCTGTATCACAGCTGTGTAATCATATCCGCTATTTTTCTACAGATATTATAAACTGCCTTACCTGCAGTACTTACAACAACAGAACTCCTTGTTTGACCTAGAGTCCCAGGATCATATGCAGATTGTGTGGTTGGTGTTCTAAAAGGGCCATCCACATACCTCAAGATGCCAGCCTAGGTGGACAAGAATATAAATGGTTGTGCAACAGCTTATCCAGTCCCTGGAGTTTCTTCAAAAAAGAGTAGGATTTCAATAAAAGCAATGTTGCTTTTATTAGCTTAGGACAAATAAATCCAGAAAGAAAAGGATATATGAAATGATTCTTTTTTACATATATAATCTCATATAATATTTCAATAATGTAATGATGATATAAACCTCTGGGCGCATTCATTTTATCCATGTTTCCTACTTGCTAAGAAAGTTAGTTAATAGTTTGAGTTCTGGATTCACTCCCGCATTGACATTGACTGGGATCTACTGAGATGTGGGATACTCTTTCAAAACTTCAGGATTGAGTAAGCCAGTCCAATGGTGTAGAGGGAGAACATTTCTTTGTGCTGCTGCCAAACTGAGTTTGGGATTGAACTTAAGCTGCCAGTAGGCCTAGCTGGAGGATAGAAGGCAGTGGGCGATAACCAACTCTCCTATCCTGGGAAGAGGAGGAGGGGAAAACACAATGCCTGGTTGAACTCATGTGGAGGGAAGGAGCCCCACAGCATATCTCAGGTTTACCACAGAGGATGGTGACAACATCCTGATGCTAGGTAACTGACTGGCCCTCATGAGTAAGACACTTCTCAGACTCAGTGCTTGCAGATCACTCACTCCTTAGATCTAAACTGTAAGTACTGTTGAGATCAGCTTCCCAAGGAGGGTCACTTCTAGGGTATTGAGGGATTCAGGGATGGACAAGCAAGGAAGTTAGGCAGAGCAGCCTGAGGCTGTGTTGGGTTGAGTGGGTATTTAAGGGATTTAAAAATCAAAAGTTGGACGGCACAGTGGTGCAGTAGTTGCATAGTTGCCTCTCAGCAAGAGGTTCTCCGGTTCAATTATTGACTGGGGTGCCTTCTGTGCGGAGTCTGCTTGTCCTCCCTGCATCCATGTGGATTCCTTCTGGGTGCTCTGGTTTCCTCCCACGTTACAAAGACATGCGTCTGGAGCATTTCTCCCCAGGCCTCTGCTGAAAATTGGCTTTGTTCCAAGTTAGACTTTCTCAGTAAACAAATCTTAAATAAAATATTAAATAAAAATAAATCAGTTCTGAGTGCAAAATGTGTCAGTCAAAAAATCATGTACACTACAAAAAGTTAGATAAAGTGTTTTGTGCAGAAAGCAAGGTTCTCACACCCTTCATTTCATATCAAGACTTGCCTATACTCCTATCCCATGTAGGAGGCTGGACACCTTATACCCCATACTAAATATTTTAATCAACTCCAAGATCATCATTACATGGAGATTTTTGCACAAAAGGTAGGTTCACACTTTTGTCCTTTCTCTAGCATTTCTGAAGATGATAAAATGATTTTTGGAGCACTGCACTTGAAACCCTGTTTTGTCAAGATACATTCTGAAAATATGCACGGCTCTCATTCTTATAGAGCCATCGTATATACACTTCTACTATGTTTCTATTTCTTATACCTGTCACACATGAATGTCAATTATTTTTATTTATATTTGGAACTAGAATACTTTTGGAGGCATCTCATTCATGGGGACCATGTTACCAATGTATAAACATATTCTTTATAACAAACCCACACAAGTAGCAGTTGCAGTCGGTGCTGTTCACCACTTACTTTTTCACAGCAGTCGTAAATCTCTGGTCTAACAGACAGAAAGTTCTTAGGCAGTGGCTTACATAGTAAATGCATCTAATGCCTTCCATTTGTATGATTTCACTTTCTTTAAACTAATATATTCAGAGCCTCTGCTTATTCTTAATGTTTGTTTTTTTTCGGCTCATGCATCTTTTTCTGAATGCTGTTACCCCCTGCTACTTCACTTATGCTTTCACAAAGTATTATCTGTCACATTCTACTCCCTAGTGCATAGACTGACAGATTCGTATGTTTCTATCCCTACTGTTTTGCATGGCTTTTGTGTGTTTGAAGTATAACCTATTTTAAGTTACAGACTATCTTTAGGATCATAGGAGGTTACTAGGCTAATATCCCTGGGGCTCTTACATGCCTAGCCAAGGGTTTATCCCCAAAAAAGAAACCTCAGTCAGCACCTGTCACCCCTTTCAATAAGGGGCAAAGGTGGAACCCCTGGGACAAATTTGTGGTTTCCCATCCCCTCATCAAGGTTGCGCTTGAAGAGGGTCAGCGAGGTATTCTGTTTGACATGTATGGGAAGTCTATTCCACAGACAGGGCAGCCTCTGGGAGTCCCAGTCTCCTGTAAGTTAGATACTGTCTCTCAAGAATCAGTGCTGAACACTTATTAAGCACTGCAGCTTACATTGCTTCCCCACTAGTTATCTTCTCGTTTCATGCTAGAATGTTCCCTAAACAGTGAGAGTCCTAAATTGCAGCAGCTCTGCCATCCCGGCACACACATCTGTGCCTATCTCTTATCATTCCTGAAGAAAGTGACATTGCTCCTTATCAAACACACTACTTTACACAGAAACAGACCCCATGTCCACTATAAATATCTGTAACTAATAAGCAGTAATATTGCATGTTAAAGAACTTCCTTCAACCACTCCAACCCCCATCCTTGTAAAATGAACAAGCACAACATAGTCTGCTGCTTTGTTTCCTGTCCTAGTAATCTAGTTAACCATTTAGTAATATCATGTTGAAGGATTTTCCAAAGTCTTGATTACAGATTTTTATTTATTTATTTTATTTACCAGGAAAATCCGACTGGTCACATCCGTTTTCAGCGGAGGCCTGGGGAGAAAAGCTCGACAGTGTGATTATGAAATACATTTCAAATACAATAATAAAAGTGATCACATACAGTATGTGAGAAATTAGTAAAAAGGTAGACAATAATTAAATAAATTAGATTATAAAAACAATTTGATGTTAGCGCAGTAATAACAGGCTGCATTAATAGCGCGAGTATAGTAAACTAGGACGATTAACATTGCATACAGCTTATAGAGATAAGCTGAGTAATCCATGTATGGAAGAGGGAAAAGAGCTGGAGGGGATGAGGATGACGGCCTAGTCGGGGTTTGAGCAAGGGCAGAGCCAGTGATTATTTAGGGGTGATTTGAGGGCAGTTTTGAAATGACTGCAGGAGGGTACGGTAGTTATGGTAGGGGGGAGGTTGTTTCAAAGTGTGGATATGGCGCAGGAAAATAGAGCTTCTCCTGCTGTGTTTTTGGCTTTGGTGTTTTGGAGAAGATTCTTGTTGCTGGATCTTAAAGGTCTGGAGGAGTGGTAAGGTTGGAGAAGTGTTTGAAGTGATGGGATATTGAGGGGGTGGTTTACAAGTTTGTGAGCAAAGGAGAGTTGGTTCAAGTGTAGGAGTTGTGGGAGTTCGAGCCAGCCTAGCTCTCTAAGGGAGTCACAGTGGTGGCTGCGGTAGGGTGCTCCAGTGGCAAATTTTACGGTTTTATTATAGCATGCCTCAAGTTTGCTTAGATCTGACTGCTTTAGGTTTGTTAGTATGGAAGATGCATAGAGCAAGGTGGAGATTAGTTGAGAGCTGGCTATAGAGATTTTAGCTAATTTGGTGAGGAATTAGGTGTTTCTATATAATGCACCAAGTTTTTTGTGAACATTTTTTATTTTAAGGGATATGTGGGTATCAAACCTGAGATTGTTGTCAATCTCCACACTAAGTAGTTTGGTGTGGGTTATTGGCGAGATGGTGGTGTTGTCGTTGGCAAGAGTATTGAAGTTGGGGAACTTGGGGTAGATCTGGTGGGTTGAAAGATAAGAAGATTTGTCTTATTAGGATTAAGTAGGAGCTAGGCATTGGTTAGCCAGTTTTCTATGGATGAGAATGACTCATGTGTGATTTGTTGGAGTTTTGTTAAAGTGGGGGCAGTGCAGTTGAGGGTGGAGTCATCTGCATACTGTATGAGAGAAGCCTGTTCGGTGGCAGTATGTAGGTTGTTGGTAAAGAGGGAGAATAGTAGGGGTTCGAGGATGGATCCTTGTGGGACTCCGAGAGTAACTGAGAGGTGAGGGGATAGGTTATTCTCCCAGACAACTGACTGCTGGCAGCCATGTAGATAGCTGTAGAACCAGTTGGTCGCTGACTTGGAGAAAGAGAGGTTGGAGAGTGCAGAGAGTAGAAGATTGTGAGATACAATGTCAAATGCCTTAGAAAGATCCAGGAATACAGCAGAGGAGAAGAGGTCATTGTTTTTGTGTTGTAGGATACTGTTGGTGAAGGAGGGCAAAGCAGTAGTAGTGTTGTGATATGGTCTGAAGCCATGTTGGGTGTTTGAGAGGAGATTATTGGATAGGAGGTAGTTAGAGATCTGAGAGTTGATATATTTTTTAAGTATCTTGCAGAGAAGGGAAAGGATGTCGATGAAGCGGTAGTTGGAGAGGTCGGTGGAGGGACCACCTTTGTGGAGAGGGATGATGTGAGATATTTTCCATAGTGAGGGAACATATGACTCACTTATGGAATGGCTGATTAATATGGAAATGGGGTAAGCTAGGGCATCCGCAGCTATTTTTAGGTATTCGGCAGGGAGGTTGTCAGCAGCTAGTTTGGTAGGTTTAAGTTTTGTTAGAAGTTGTTTTATGTAGGAGGTGGATATGAGGAGAACTGGAAGAAAGGGGGGCGTGAATTGGGGTTAGGGTGGGTGAAACAGACTTATGGAAATGTTGTTTATGGAAATGTTTGGTTAGGGTTAGAATGGTTTCAGTGAAGTGTTTGTTGAAGGAGTCAGCTATACTGCAAGAAGAGGGAGGGATGGATGGTGGGGGGTACCTACTTTTCCTGGGCGGAGGACAGAGTTAATTGTGGACCAGAGTTGCATGGGGTTGTGGTGGGTAGCATTTAGGGAAGGCTGATAGTAGAGGGATTTATCTATTTTTATTTGTTTTTTTTACCTTGTTACACAGTTCAAGGAAAGATTGCCTATCTGAGGGTTCTTTTGTTAGGTACCAGTGTTCCCAGGCTTTATCCCTGGTTTTCATTAGGTTCCTGGTGTTTTTTTGTAGCCAGGGGGAGCACTTAATTCTGGCTTTGGCATTTCTGAGGGGGGCATGGGTGTTCGGGATGTTGAGGAAGGTACTGTTAAAGAAGTGGACGGCTTTGTCTAGGTTGAGGTATTTTAGTGATGATCAATTAATTTTCTGGAGGGGAGATATTCACAGAGTGAGGCACATTCAACTGAGTCTTAGTGTTGTCATGGTGATGTCACATGGTATAGTATCGTGGACCCATGCTAAGTGATTTCTATGCTCTATTCTTAACATGAAACAAGAACATCTTCTCCATCAGGAACCTGTTTATGACATTCTCTGCTACCTGTATCAAGTTAATCAATAAAGAGAGTTGGCCAGGACCATCTTGTCTCCTTCCAGCTGCCACCTTTTTGAAACAGAACTATGAATCTTGCTTTCTGTTCCTCCGGGAGCTTACTTGTCCAAAGAGGCAGATAACATCCTCTTATGAAGGACTCTGCCAGCATTTCAACTGCTGGGGTGTTATCAAAAAAGTAGTAGTATTAACTTGTTTTTTGCTATTACATTGCCAGTATTTAGACTAGTTTGGCTGAATCACTAATGCAGGAACAGTCCACAAACAGCAACATAGTGAACAGCTACACCACATCAGCTGGATTCCACAAGGCAGCAGCAGTTAATATTACATAAGTGAAGTATCACATATGCAGAATATAGTTGTGGTACAATAACCATATATGGAATATGGTTGTATGAGCTAAAGCTATGTCAGCATTAAGGAAGCATATTAAATTGTTATGTAAAATGTTTTCTTTTCATTCAGCCATTGTAGACTGTATAGTACATGTTTGAAAACTTCCAGTATGTAACTTGTACTGGCAAAAATAAGTGAATGAATGAATGAATAAATAAATCAATAAATATTGGTATTCTAAGCAAGGTTATGTAGATTTTTCATATTCTGTGGTAATGCTTTCCTACAATATTCCTTATTATGCAACTTTCTTTACAAAATCTGCAGGTCTTACATCTAGACACCACAGGTACTGAAAAGATAATCAGTAGATTTTCTTGTTGATTGTGGGTCAGCAAAGAATAATCGGTTGCACCTAACTTGGTGAAAGCATAAAAATGAATTTGTAGAATCAGGGAACAGTCCTTTCCCCATTTTTGTCAAATGAAAGTTGAATATTTTAGAAAGTGGTAGGCCTTTCCTTACATGGGTAGAGGATTGGGTGGCTTTGACAGCAACGTAAAACAATTTTATTGTTCATTTTTATTCAGTCAAGAGCCATTTCAGTAAACTGTTCATTGAAACATCTCCCAACAATTGTGTTGTCAGTCAGTCAGGTCTATATTACGTGATCGAAAGACATGTTCATCAAACACGTCTTCATCGACATATAAACAGCGAACACACTAATCTCCAAAAGGTCACTTCAGCGAATTTTTTCCCAGGGGAAAAAAACACTTGGCCATCATCAGGGATTTGCCCTTTTCCCCACTGTAGTGCGATCTCAGAGTTGGTATATTTAGTTAGGGGGTGTGTGGGGGGCATAGCCCCCACTTTGTAGGGTTTGAAAGTTTGTATTGTTTTTCTTTGGCCAAGCAATTTTTTTCCGCTGGGAAAAATTCACTGAAGTGGCCATTCGGAGATTAGTGTGTTCGCTGTTTATGTGGCGATGAAGACGTGTTCGATGAGCACGTCTTTCGATCATATAATATAGACCCAGTCAGTCTACCATTAAACCAAACTAATTGTTGCCAAGCATTTCTAGTGCTAAAAAGAATGAACGTGAAATGAGGTAATTTTATTAGAACTGAACTTAGGTGATCCTACATCTTGACCTCTTAGCACAAGAAATCTGGACAAAGCGAACAGTAATAGGGGACAAAGGCTCAAAGTCCGGGACAGATTTTAATTTCTGCTCTTGTAAACTTAGACAGCTGCTAGAGTGACAAGATTTTTGTTAGCATGCATTTTCTAAAGGATAAGATGTCTAAAACTCAAACATCTGTTGTTATTGAATGACATCATTCCCCAATGATTTGCCAGAAACCCAAAAATTTTATGAAGAACAGACCAAAATATGAGGTTAAAATCTAAACATTCTGCAAAAATTAAGAGATATCCTTAGATCCCCACAACACCCTCCTGGAGCTAATAAGTAAATTATTAGGTTGTTTTTCTTTTGGCTTTTCCCGGTTAGGGGTTGCCACACCGGAACTCCGGTCCACTAATGTTTGGCAGTAGATTTTTACGGTGCCGAGGTGCCAGCCCAATGACCGACCTTCAATGAAGGCACGTCCATTCACGCATGTCTTTCGAATGCCACTCGACTGAGGGGAGGACATGCAGACTCCACAGAGAAGGCGCTCCAGCCAAATTCTGCCATCACTGTACTTAGTCAATGTTGACTAGAAAGGACTCACTAGTTACTGGTACTGGTGACTATTTTGGGGGTAATATTCACTTGGTTACATTACTTGATCAAAGCCATGTAATGTGTACATGTAGGCTGCAGAACTTTTAAACCGTGATCTGCAGAACTTTATATATTTGTAGCTCATTACTTTAAAAAAGTAATGTCTAGTGGTTTTCTTAGCTCTCCAGTCATGCAGCTTGTCATTTTTTTTATTTTGAAAGAAAGATCTGAGTCTGTAGCAGCAGTTGCAACTTTTTCTAAGTAATTCTAATGAGAGTAAAATGTTAGACAAAAAATGGATATTGCTCTTGACGGAAAAAGATCACTAACAGTATTGTTTGTCCTTTGTGGCATGTCTTTGAGATCCATAGAAATTATCGTATCACTTTATTCCACCCTTGCTAGACCCAATATGAATATAGAGTGTCTTTCAGCATGTACCTACCTAAGTACCTAAAACACTTGGAGATAGTTCAGCATTTCTTCACCAAAAATGATTTGATGTGTTAGCACCTTTAGTTACTCTGATAGATTAAAACCCTATCCCTTATCTCTCATAAGGGATGATCTCTGTTTAACTGTCTGTGCTATGAATGATCCACACTCACTGGACCACCTAAACAGTACCAAAGATAAAGGAAACAACCCACTGTAGAAACCTAAATCTATACAGCCATAATTAACAGTACTAGCTGCTGTGGCAGGTGCTTCACCCAATGTAGTCCTCATTTCTGGAATAGGCTGCCCTTACATATCATACATAATACCTCCCTGGTAACCTTTAAATCCAGTGTAGAGGACAAAATAGATTATCACAAATTTTTATCTGTGATACTTGAAGATAATACACTTAATGGGAGACACTGTTAATATCCAAACAATACTGGGTGTTCTACTTGAGCTTCTCTGTGGTCTCCTTGGCTGTAATCTTAGTAAGACTTTATGAACCTGTAGATCTCACAAGCCTTGATACTTAGCTAGTTAACAAGTTCACACTTCTTGTGTTCTGCGTAAGAGACTTTCAAGGAACACAGACACCTTTATCTTAAACTCATGTTTATGTTCTCCAGTCCTGTGATTCACACTCTTTTGAAATTTTACAAAGTCATTTAGAGCTCTAATGCTAGTTAGGAATTTACTTCATAGCCTAAAGATTAACTATGTAATAAATGTATCACATTTTATTGAGTTCTTAAACACAATCCTAAATTCAGTATTTCTGTGTCTCGGTGATTTGAAATTACAGTAGATTATAATACCCATCATAGCATTTAAGCATTTTTCTTTAAAGGTTTTAAAACCATGACTCATTTTGCTATGCTTAACTACATATATTAATTGCTAGAAGCCCTGGCTTGTAGTTTCTACCCCTTAAAGTTGTTATTTTTGTAGTAAATCTTATTTCCACAGATTCTATCAGATTACTTTATATTAATAAACTGTGGTTTAAACATGCAATTCCAGCTTGAATCCTTTTTTCTTATTTTTAATAAGAATGCAAAGTGATCTTTGACATGGATCCCACTTAAGAAGTTGTGACAACGGCCCATTTTAGTAATTCATGCACCAATATCTAGAGCAATCATTCCTGTGTAACTAGTTTTCCCTTTTTGTTGATTTGTTCTTCCTTAAGGAAAATGTGTACTACCCTTAAGACTGGAAAACTACATTTCCTTGGTACTAGGTTACATTGTCTATAAATATATAATATATATAAATATTCATCCATCCATCCTCAACCCCTTTTCCCATTTTACACCTGGGGTTGGGGTGTTACTTTCATAGTGACAACTGAGCCAGGGTTTGCACCACCAGGTGGTTAGCCCTGCCGCAGATATAAACAAATATATATATATATATATATATATATATATATATATATATATATATATATATATATATATATATATATATAAATAGGTTCATAGGTAGGTACTAGGCTATCGGCCCTAGGGCCTATAGAGGCCTAGCCAAAAAGGTACCCTGGCTTTTGGAACCCAAGAAAATTATTTTCCTGTGCCCCTGTAGAGCAGAGCCACAGAGGTGATCCCCGGGGTGAATTTCCTATTTCCCATCCATCATCAAGATTTTTCTTGAAGAGTGCTAACGAGGAGCTTTGTTTGATATAGATAGGTAGTCTGTTCCAGAGTATGGGAAGTCTCTGGGACAGGAATCTATCCCTCCAGCATGTTCTGTTTATTGTGGTGACAAGATTTAGGTCCCTAGAGTGTGTAGCTCGGAGGGATTTCTTTAAATAGAGCATGTCCAATAGCTCTGGGTTTGACATAGCTTTGTATGTTAGGCAGAGATCGCCTCTGAGTAGACGATATGCGATGGAGTAAAGCTGGAGTTTTTTGAGACGGTTCATGAGGGCATCTGTTTGAGGCCAGTAATCCTCTTTGTGAGGTATTTCTGCAGCCTTTCCAGTTGTTGTAGATGTCTTGTGAGGTACATACCAAAAGGGGCATTGTACTCTAATGGGTCTAATGAGTGATGAGTAGAGGGGAACAATGACCTCTTTTTTCCTGGATGACAAACCTTTTGTGATGAGGTGTGCCACATAGAAGGATTTCCTGACTAGTGTGGCGATGTGATTATCAAAGAAGAGCCTACTGTCCACCTGTGTCCCAAGGTCTGTTATCACACTTTCAGTGTTAAGTAGACTACCACCTATGTGGTAGCTCATGGGTACAGAGTTTTTACCAAAGGGGATGACAATACACTTTTTGGCATTGTGCTTGAGGCCATGGCTTTGACACCAGGCATCTGTCTCAGTGAGGCTCTTTTGTAGGATGTCCACATTGTTAGGAGTTTCAATTATGGCTCCTAGTTTGCAGTCATCTGCGAACTTCATTAGCCAAAGACCTTCTGTGTTAGTCTGTACTTCAGAAAAGTAGATACCAAACAGGAGAGAACCCAGGACTGAACCCTGTGGTACTCCATGTGTCACTGGTCGGAAGTTGGATTTGGAGTCTGTTACATTCACAGTGTGGGTTCTGTCAGTGAGCCAGTTGGCAACCCATCTTGTGACATAGGGATTTATACCTAGTTTAGTGAGTTTATCTATAATTCCAGAGTTGGGGGTGGTGTCAAAAGCCTTGGCAAGATCTAGATAGGCTGTGTGAACCACCTTATCTTCATCTACGGCTTTGGTGACTGCTTCAACGAAGTCAATCAGGTTTAGCAGACATGATCTACCTTTTACAAACCTGAACTGGGTGGGCGCACACACACACACACACACACACACACACACACACAGATATATATATATATCTGCCCATGGGCATTTATAAGCCTAGCCACAGAGTGATGGCTTTCGCCTCCCCATTAGATTAGTAACCTGGGCCTCTGTCAACAGGGCTCCTGAAGTGATCCCAGGGTAGAACTTATGATTACCCATCCACTCATCAAGATTTCTCTTGAAGAGGATCAGAGAGGAGCTCTGTCGAATATGGATTGGGATTCTATTCCAGAGTGAGGGGAGTCATTGGGACAGGAATCTATCCCTCCAGCATGTCCTGTTTATTGTTGTACATAGGTTCAAGTTGCTAGAACGAGTGGTTCTGAGGGATCTCGTTTTTTTGAGGTGAAGCATGTCCATTAGTTCAGGGTCTGACATGGGCCTATAGGTCAGGCATTGGTCACCTCTGAGCAGATGGTAAGCGACTGAGAAGAGCTGGAGCTTTTTTAGTCATGCTTCATAGGGTAATTGTTTAAGGCCCTTAATCCTCTTAGTGAGGTACTTCTGTGGTCTTTCTAGTTGTTGCGGGTGTCTAGTGAGGTACATCCCAAATGGGGCATTGTACTCTATTATGGGCCTAATGAGTGAGGAGTAAAGGGGCACAATCACCTCCTTGGATCTGGATGAGAAACCCTTTGTGATCAGGTGTGCCACATAGAAGGATTTCCTGACTGTTTTGGCTATGTGGTTATCAAAGAAGAGCATGCTATCTACTTGGGTACCCAGGTTCCTAATTATGTCTTCTGTACTTAGTGGATTCCCATCTATGTGGTAGTTTGTTTTTCCCAAATGGGATTACTATGCATTTTTTGGCATTTAGCTTGAGGCCGTGACTTTGACACCAGGTGTTTGTCTCTGTGAGACCCTTTTGCAGGATGTCTGTGTCAGCTGGAGAGTCAATTATTGCACCCAATTTACAGTCATCTGCGAACTTGGTTAGCCACAGCCCCTCCGCCTTTGCCTGTACTTCGGAGAAATATATACCAAACAGGAGGGGTCCCAGGACTGAGCCCTGTGGGACTCCCACTTGTGACTGGTTTAGAGTCAGACATGGTGCCTACCACTCTTACCGTGTGGGTTCTGTCTGAGAGCCAATTGGCAACCCATCTCGTGACATGGGGGTTGATATTTAAGCTGGTGAGTTTGTCTATGATTCCTGAGTGTGGGATGGTGTTGAACACCTCAGCGAGGTCGAGATATGCTATGTGGACCACCTTCCCTTCATCTATGGCCGTTGTGATTGTTTCAAAGAAGTCGACCAAGTTCAGGAGGCAAGATCTGCCTTTAACAAAGCTGAACTGGGTGGGGTCCAGTG
Organism: Protopterus annectens; assembly: GCF_019279795.1. NCBI lineage: Eukaryota > Metazoa > Chordata > Ceratodontiformes > Protopteridae > Protopterus > Protopterus annectens. The sequence goes on along the minus strand of NC_056732.1, from coordinate 610,611,778 downwards.
TCTGGAGGTTCCCAATGTTCCTGTTAATGAGCTCCATGATAATGCGTTCCATGGCTTTGCAGACCAAGCTAGTCAAGCTTATAGGGTGATAGTTCCCAGGGTCAGTTGTGGCACCACCTTTGTAGAGTGGTACGACTGTTGCTGTACGCCATTCTTTCAGTACATAGCTTGTAGAGAGACTGAGTTTGAATAGTGATTTGAGATGGGGAGTTAGTTCATTTTGAAGCTCGTGTAAGACACAACCTGGGATACCATCTGGTCCCATTGATGCTGTGTTTTTGGCCTTTGCAAGGACTGTCTTTATTTGTGTGTCTGAGATATCTGGAGCACCACATTCTTCTGGGATGGGTGCTAGCCCCTTTGGTGGAGAGGGGGTGAAGTTTGCACTGACGTTGTCAGCCAGGATGTTGGCAATGTCAGTTGGTTCAGTGTATTTATGGCCATTATGCACTAGCTCAGAGCATATCTGAGAGTTTGCCCCTAGACTCTTGACATAGTTAAAGAAGGCCTTGTGGTTATCCTTAGAGTCATTGGCTATTTTTCTTTCGAAGTGAGCGTGTGTACATGTAGATGAATAGAAAGATAGATTACATAGATACTGTAAGCCCAAGGAGATATTCTAAGCAGGATATATGTAAAAAATACAGGTTTATTGTCACAAGTCAAAGGAAAACCAAAATCACAACCCACTTGCCTTTACAGTTCCAAACAAAATGTATGGTACCTTAGGCTATTTTTATCCAAGATTCATTTCTCATACTTATCTACCTAGTTACTGTGACAATATTCTCACTCTCCATTCTGCAGGACACTTAAAGGCTATAAAACACAGCAGCAAGGGTAGGACAAAGGGAATGGCTGACCTAGAAGTAAGCTATGAGGGACACAGTCAACAAATCAGATAAGTTTACTGGTCAGGTTTGAGTGCAGTAATATCATTCATTTTAAGTAGGAATGGCTGATACTGTGGCTGCTTAAATGAATACTATTAGTTCTTTGTGGAGTGTGTGTATATTTGCTTTGTACGTGCACGCACACACACACACACACACACACACACACACACACACACACACACACACACACACGCACACGCACAAGCATGCAAGTAATTAAAGGTCGAAATGCATTCATTTGTACCTTATCAGTATTTTGTACTGATTAAATGAAATAATCTCATCTCTACTATTACTAGTCTAAAAAGAAGGTCTAGTAGTTTGTTCACTTTGCTCCTAATAATTATTGCATCCTAATAATTATTGCATTAGGCTTAAAACTGAAGTTGTGCTGTATAGTGAGGCCCAAGTATTTTATTTTTTTTAGTACTGCAAACTCCTAATATCTGAGCACTACTGAATTTGTTACATGAGCACTGACAAATGACATACTACTGCATTTTGGGGGTATTATAGATTGATAGATTCATAGATTGTTACTAGGCTAATGACCTGGGGGGACTTTCTAAGCCTAGCCAAGTTTTCCAAAAAGAATAATGATGTCCTGTATCCAAACAGGACATTGAGGGCGACATTTATAAGCTACCTCTGTCCATAAAGGATATTGGTGCCAGGCCCAGTGTAAATTTCCTGTTCCCCATCCATTGGTCTAGTTTGTGCTTAAATTGGGTAATAGACTAACTCAGTTTCGCATGGCTGGGAAGCCTTTTCCATAGGAGGGGCAGTCTCTGGGATACACATCTGTCTCTCCAACTTGTTCTATTTAAGTCACAGACAAAATTCAGGTCACTAAACCTTGTATTTCTGGTGCTGTTTGACTTATGAATGTGCAGGAGATTCATAAGTGTGAGGTTTGCAGATGTCTTGTAAGCCGGGCATAGATCACCCCTTAGCAATCTATAGGAGACTGAGTACAGGAAAAGGGCTTTAAGGCACTCTACGTAAAGCAAGTTTGCTATGACTTGTATTCTTTTTAAAAGGAACCATTGAGGTCATTCTAGTTGTTGCATATGCCTGGTCAGGTACATATCGAAGGGATCATTGTACTCTGTGATTGGTTTGATAAGGGCAGAGTACAGTGGGATAATGACCTCTTTGAACCTAAATGCATGCCCTTACGTATAAGTTATGCAACATAAAATGATTTTCTCATCAGTGTGACCACATGGTGGTCAAAGGTAAGGCTAAGTGCATACCTGCCTGAGGCATACAATCAGTGAACTGTATCATGTCTCACTTCATATAGTCAAGGGAGGTGCATCTCATGTCATTAACACCCATATGAACTGTGACACAGTCATACTGGTACCTGTGGTTCAGTGGCCTGAGTCCTTGTGTGACTTGACAGATCTTAGCCCCAGAAAGGCAGATAACAGTGGCTATCTCCTTACTCAGTCTGGTGAGGGTGACATCAGTGTGTCTCACTATAGAATCACCAATGACCAGGACATTTGGATTTGCACTGGTTTGCCTTAAGGGCTTAGCATTAGAGGCATTGGAATCGGTTTTAATATGTGTAGCTGTGGGTGGCATTTTAACAGAGTGTTTACTTGATAGATGAGGACCATTTCTTTTTTATTGTGTTGTGCAGGAGTTCTTAGTGTTTTAGGAAGGTTACCAGAAAGTGCCTCAGTATAAGTAGTTTTATGTGTAGAGTCCTTACCATGTGCAGTAGGCATGGTGCATGTGTCACTGACAACCTCTATGAGATTAGTTTTGGTTGTATGAGAGAGTTTTTCCTCCAGCATTAAAGCGTATGTACACCTCTTACATACTTTATCTGTTTTATTATGAATAAGTAGGTTGTAAGTGTACATGAGGCAATTGCTACAAATGTCTCAGAATACCCATGTCAACCAGATTGGCCACAGAGAGAGTTGGGAAGTGCATATCTATGGCTACTAATCTACTATGGAGGAGTGAGGAAAATTTAAATATTGAACCGGTCAACAGCACAAAGAACTTTATGAGAATTGCTCAGCTATGCATAAACTAGACACTCCAGCAGTTTAAAAACTGTAGCCAGACAGTAAGGGTATTTTAAGGGAAACTTACACACTGTGGGAGATCGGGGTTTACACAAATTACAGGGGAGGAATTACGCTGCGAGATATTGGTGTCTATACAGATCACTGTTAAGTGCTGCTGCACAGAGAGCAGCAGCTCTAAATAAAGGCTTTAAAAAAAGTAAAACACTCAATTAATACATCTGTGACAAAAATAATGCAAAAAACAAGTGTCCAAACAGTGAATATGGTAATGTAAGTCTGAACTTGCTTGTAAGTTATGAGCCAAACATTGTGCAACTGTGACACTTAAATAGAGGAGATCTGATTAAAAAAGACAGAAACAAGGCCTATGGCCAATCAAAAACAACACACTCGTCTTTCTTTTACACAATCTTGGGCCAGAAAATGACTCACGGCCCCCTACTCGCACTAAAGTGGAATCAATGCATTTCTAACTAAAGACTGTAAAAAAAGGTCAAAAAATTCAGATATTCAGCGCAGAAATAATCAGTGCCACTGTGACACAAACAATGCAAAAAACAAGTGCTGAAACAGTGGATATGGTAAAGTAAGTCTTAACTTTTGTAGAGTATAGCAGAAACCAGCAGCAGTCCTCTTCTCAAGTAGAGTAGTTGCCAAACGTCACTAAATGTTGCAAAGCTTGTAGGTTATGACCCAAGCATAGTGCAATTGCAATGCTTAAACAGCAGTCAAGATTCAGTAAAATAAAGGCTCTGTGGCCAATCAGAAGCAGCACACTCTTCTTTTCTTTACACAGTCCTGGGCCAGAAAATGACTCAGGTACACTCTACTCATAGCCAGTCTTAGGCATAGGCCAACTAGGCAGCTGCCAAGGGCGCCGGTCTAGCAGGGGTGCTTTTCCAGTATTTATTTGGTGTAGGTAGATGAGGATGGGGGCACCAGGTAATGTGGTGGGGGGCACCATGGAGCCCTTTTGCCTAGGGCACCAGTTGACCTAGGGCCGCTCCTGGCTCTACACTTGCTATAGTTGAACTGTGGCAGTTCTAGCTAAAAACTGTAAAAAAAGGTTAAAAAGGGCAGATATTCAAAACAGAAACACTCAACTAATGCAGCAAAAAAGCAAGTGTCAAAACAATGGATATCGTATGGTAATGCAAGTCTTAACTTTTATAGCATTTACCAGAAACCAGCAACAGTCTTAGGTTCATAGGTTCATAGGTTCATACTATGCTATCTGCCCTAGGGCATTTATAAGTCTAGCCAGAGTGTGTATGGCTTTTGCCACCCATTTTAAATTAATTTTGCTATGCCCTTTTTCGAGGTTAGTATACTGTGCCTCTGTCTAACATTGACACAGAAGTGATGCCCGGGGTAAACCTACGATCTCCCATCCACTCATCAAGATTCCTCTTGAAGAGAGTCAATGAGGGACCCTGCCTAACCTGGACTGCGATTTTATTCCAGAGTGAAGGGAGCCTCTGGGTTATGAATCTGTCCCTCCAGCATGTCCTATTTATTTCAGTGCTGAGGTTCAAGTCCCTTGAGCGCGTAGCTCGATGGGATTTGGATTTTCTGAGGTGCAGCATGTCCATTAATTCCGGGTTGGGCATGGCTTTATATGTCAGGCACAGATCGCCTCTGAGCAGGAAGTATGCCACTGAGTAGAGCTGGAGTTTCTTTAACCGGGCAGCATACGGCATCTGTTGTTTGAGCCCCTTGATCCTCTTAGTGAGGTACTTTTGGGGTCTTGCCAGTTGCTGCCAGTGTCTGTTAAGGTACATCCCAAAAGGGGCATTGTACTCAATTATGGGCCTGATGAGGGATGAGTAAAGAGGCACGATGACCTCCCCTGATCTAGATGTGAATTCCTTCATGATTAGGTGGGCTATATAAAATGTTTTTCTAACCACTTTGGCCAAGTGGTTGTCAAATGAGAGATTGCTATCAACTTGGGTCCCCAGGTCCCTAATTACTTCTTCTGTACTCAATGGATTACCACCTATGTATTAATTTGTGGGCACTTTGTTTTTGCCAAAGGGGATGACTATACACTTTTTGGCATTTAGCTTGAGGCCATGGCTCTGGCACCAGTTGTCTGTTTCTATGAGGCCCTTTTGGAGGATGCTTGTGTCGGCTGGAAAGTCTATTATGGCGCCCAGTTTGCAGTCATCTGCGAACTAGGTCAGCCACAGTCCTTCCATGTTGGCCTGTACCTCCGAGAAATATATACCGAACAAGAGAGGTCCCAGGACTGAGCCTTGTGGGATGCCACTTGTAACTGGTTTGGAGTCTGACATGGCTCCAGATATTCTAACCATGTGGGTTCTGTCCTTGAGCCAGTTTGCAACCCATCTAGTGACATAGGGGTTTATATTTAAGCTGGTGAGCTTATCTATAATGCCCGAGTGGGGTATTGTATCGAAGGCTTTTGAGGTCCAGGTAGGCTGTGTGGACCACCTTCCCCTTGTCAATGGCCTTGGTGACTGTTTCAAAGAAATTGACCAGGTTTAAGAGGCAGGATCTGCCCTTAACAAAGCCGAACTGGGTAGGATCCAGTGTCTGTAGGTCCCCAATATCTTTATTTATAAGGTCCATGATGATCCTTTCCATAGATTTGCAGACCAAGCTAGTGAGACTTGTGGGGCGATAGTTTCCAGGATCCGTTGAGGCACCACCTTTGTGGAGAGGGACCACTGTTGCTGTACACCACTCTTTGGGTACATATCCTATAGTAAGGCTGAGATTGAACAGTAGTTTTAGGTTTGGGTTTAGCTCTTCTTGGAGTTCATGTAGGACGCAGCCCGGGACACCGTCTGGTCCCATTGATGCTGTGTTTCTTGCTTTGGAGAGGGCATCTCTTACCTGAGCATCTGAGATGTCAGGGGGGCAGCACTCTGCTGGGATTGATATTAGCCATTTTGGTGGGGATGGGGGGGGGAGAAGTTTGCACTGAACCTGTCAGCTAGGATGTTGGCAATGTCTGTGGGTTCGGTGTATTTTTTGTCATTTTGGACTAATTCTGAGCATATCTGGGAATTCCCACCCAGGTTCCTAACATAACTAAAGAAAGCCTTGTGATTATCCTTAGTGTCCTGTGCAATTTTTCTCTCAAAACTGGCCTTAGACGATTTTATGAGTGCCCGTAGTTTTTTGCTAATACTGATCAGAGATGCCTTCCCTTTTTGGGATTTTGCTCTATCATGTAGTAGCTTCCTCCTTCTATTGTATAGTTTGTTTATGGCTGGGGTCCACCAGACAGGACGTCTGCCTTTGGAGGATTGGGTCTTGGTTTTATTTGGCATTGCATGATCCATGCATTCCTGAAGGTGTTCATAGAATGCGTTCATAAAGGATTTTGCGGTCTGGGCCATGTTATCCACAGGCCCGGGGGCTTTGAAGGATTTCACCTCGGTTTTGAGGAGTGTGAAATTTGCTTTAGAGAAGTTTTTCACTGTGGTTTTCCGGGCATGGGATGGGGTCGGGATGTGAATATCCAGTGAGATTAGTTTATGGTCTGATCTTACCAGTGAGGGATACACTTCTGGTCTGGAGCATAGAGTCCCCATGTTGGTGATGATCAGGTCCAGTATGTTTTCCCTTCTTGTGGGAGTGGTAACAAGTTGTACTATAGCATTTGAGTTTATAAATTCTAGGAACTTTTGGGCTAGGGTGTTGGAGCTAGAGTAATGCTCCCAGTCTATGGTTGGGTAGTTGAAGTCACCCAATATAATGGTGTTTGGAGAGACCTTCATATTTTCCAGTGTTCTCAGGAAGGCCGAGTGGGGTTCCTGGGTTTGGGAGGGTGGTCTGTAGCAGGCTATAAACTGGAAGGCAGTTTTACCCACTGTTAGTTGCACATGGATAGTCTCTGATGCTTCATGCTGTCCCACCAACCTGGAGGTGTGGGTATCTTTGACGAATATTGATACTCCCCCTCCTTTTGTGGTTTGGTCCAGGTTTTGGGGCCGAAAAGCATGGTATGATGTATAACCTGGTAGTACTGAGGTGCTCTCGAGAGCCTTGAACCAGGTTTCTGTTACTGCACAGATATCGATGTTCTCCATGCTAAGGAGAGTTTCGAGTGCGTGCATCTTGAGGTTTAGACTTCTGGCGTTGAGTAGCATTACTCTTAGTTTCTTATCCCTTGTGATACCTATGGAGGTGGGTTTGTCTTTTGAGCCTTGCCTAAAAAGGCACTATGGGGGTAGCAAGAGCCTTTGCCAATATCCAAAAGCCCAGGGGTGACAGGTGCAAGCCGTCCATAGCGAAGCATCGTGGCTTGTCGAGCATATCATCCCAGGCTGACAGGCACTGGATCCCCTTTGAATGACACCAATACTTAAGCCAATTGTTGAAATTGATAATCTTGTCTTCATACTGTGGCATCATTCTTGGTGAGGGTAAGATGCTACTCAAGGTCAGGGTCATACCGGCCTGGGCTACATGCTCAGAGAGCTCCTCTATGTCTCTTTTCATGTAGTCCAGGGAGGTACGTCTCAGGTCATTCACACCAGCATGGACAATGACTGAGTCATATTTGTACTTGCCTTGGAGTGACCTGAGTGCTTGTGTTATGTGGCGGATCCTAGCGCCCGACAGGCAGCTCACCGTGACCTTCTCCTTGTTCAGCCTGATGAGTGGGACGTCAGTGTGCCTGATGATAGAGTCACCTATTACAAGTGTATCAGGTGTGTTGTTTAGCCTTAAGGGCTGTGACTGTTCGGCACACTGGCTTTGTGAGCTATGTGTTGCACGTGTTTTGTTTTGGGGTAGCGGTTGCTTGGGTGTCTGCTTTGGAGGTCTCTGCTGCTTAGGCAGATTTTTATTTAGAGCCTCCAAGTATGTTTTTGTGTGTTTATGTGTTTGGTTTGCTGTTGTGGTAGGTCTATGTGAGACTGGAATTTTAGTGAGTGTGGTTTCCTTCTCCTCCTGACTGGTTACGCCAGTACTGAGTTGAGAGAGCTTAGCATCCAGTTTGGCTATATGGTTGCATCTCTCACATGTGTTGGAATTTGTTGGGAGGAGGAGAGGGAACATTGCCTCAAGATTCCCAGATTCACCAGCTGGACTGGAGAGGAGATTGACAACTGACCTTTGGACATGCTAGAATAGTATTGGGAATTTCTTTATAATTGAAAAAAATGGCCAATGGGGAGCAAGGTACTCCAGGGGGAGTTTGTGAGGGTGTAGTGCTTTTAATTTTTTTAGTGCTGACTTATATAATTGCTTTAGTGAGCAATTGCCAGGTAACTTAAATGCAAAAATGACAAACAGTAACTTTCTTTCAAGTGAAACAAGGAAATAAGTACAGTAAGCAATGCAAATATCACTAGGGATCCACAGAAGAGCTGAAAAGCTGCATTTTAGGTGGAATTAGCTTTTCAGGGAAATAACAAGCAAACAAACAAAACTAGATTCAGCAGGCCTGGATCTAGTCTATGCTACAGCAAACAAGGTGTACCAATTACAGTAAGAAATAGTTCAAATATGCAGGCACTATAAGCCTTTAACCAGAAATTCCCAGCTCAGAAGGGCAGAGTCCAGCCTCTCCTCCCACAAGAGTGCAGACCACGAACCTTCTTAATGTAAAATAACTGGCCTGAAGCCCAGGTACTTAAACCAGAACTAACACACTTTTAGAATAACAGACACTGAGCCCTCTTTCAGCAGTTCCCAACTTAGAAGGATGTAAGCTACCTGTCCTGCCACCACAGTGCAGCCCACAAACCTTCCTAATGTAAAACAACTGGTCTAAAGCCCAAGTGCTTAAACTAAAAGGCTTAGAATAAGTTACACCAAGCGGTAATAAATGCAATTGAGTACTTTTAAGATGATGCAAAAGCAAAATAAAGTAGGAAAAAACACAAATACAGTAAAAGCAGATAATTTTTTTTTTTTTTTTTTTTTTTTTTTGTGGAAAGAGAGAAAGGAAAGAGAGAAAGGAGTAGCCGAAACTAAGCTGATTGGCCTCCTCAAATGTTCTCCCTGTACTGGATAGAATGAGGTAATGACACTAGACTGGGAGGAGGGTCCCAGATCAAATTTACACTAGGGGCGGGCAACTGCAAAGCCACCAACTATAAAAACACTATACCAGCAGGGAGGGAGGGTGGAAAACAAACTGCAGAAATGTTTCACAGCTGAAAAGCAGCAGTGAGCCTTTAAATGAAAGTTTTAAACAGCTAGAGGAGCCTCTAGAAAAAAAGAGTTTACTGTAACCAGTTATCAGAAACAAACAACCCAACAGATGCTTAATAAAAGTGGACAATTTCCAGTTAATACCTCACACACAGTGAAACTAGCTAGAAAAATACACAGTACACAAAGTGGTATAAATAACAAAGAAATAAAGAACAAAATAAACAAAAAACAGGATACTTAATGTTATATATTATAGCTCCGAGTTTCCTCAGTGTCATTCCTTCGATCAGTTCACTGTGAAATGGCAGAGCATTCACAACTGAACTTCTTAGGTAACAGAAAGTTGAAACCTGAGACAGCTTTTAAGAAAGAAATCTCAAAAGAACCAATGAGTTGCTTAGTCTAAGCTGTAGTCCAGGTGACCTCAGTCAGCCAATGACTTCAAACAATTCTCTCTCACAGAAATGCCTGATGGCTTTGGCCAAACCAATGTCTCTGAATATGTGCTCAGACACACAGCCTCCACAAACACTAGGCCCAAATACAAGCCTGAATATGGAAATGCTACAAATATCCCCACTACTTAGAACAAACTGCAGAAATGTTTCACAGCTGAAAAGCAGCAGTGAGCCTTTAAATGAAAGTTTTAAACAGCTAAAGGAGCCTCTAGAAAAAAAGAGTTTACTGCAACCAGTTATCAGAAACAAACAACCCAACAGATGCTTAATAAAAGTGGACAATTTCCAGTTAATACCTCACACACAGTGAAACTAGCTAGAAAAATACACAGTACACAAAGTGGTATAAATAACAAAGAAATAAAGAACAAAATAAACAAAAAACAGGATACTTAATGTTATATATTATAGCTCCGAGTTTCCTCAGTGTCCTTCCTTCGATCAGTTCACTGAAATGGCAGAGCATTCACAACTGAACTTCTTAGGTAACAAGAAGTGTGGTCTTAGGTAACAAGAAGTATGGTCTCCAAATCTCACCAAACACCTCAGGCACAGAGATTCAAGTTTTAAACAGTTTATCCCTCTAACCAATCAAATAAGGGCACAATAAGACTTACACCAGCAATTCCCAGCTCAGAAGGCTTGAGGCTACCCTCTACCCCTGCAAGAGTGTAGACCACAAATCTTAATATAAAATAATTAGATGTTCTTCGTGTTTCACTGTTGCAGTCATCACATTTGGGTTATCTGCTTGCAGTAGCCCTCATTCAGCCTGATTATCAAAGTCTTGAGTCCTGTGTCGGTTGCTGTCTCATCTTCCATGACGTCAGGTAGTCAGGGGTATAAAGCATGCATCCGGCACCATTACATCAGTCTTTCTTGCTGTGCGGTACCCAAAGCAGAAGCAGTTTGCAAGTGCCGGTCGGCCGACTCCTGAAATTTTTGTTTTCGAGTTTCAGAACCGAAGTCTTCAATTAAAGCTAAGTACCCCATTGGGGAAACTTTTTCTTGCTCTAAACCAATGTCAGTAAAAGTCAATAGTTGTATTTCTTGTGGAAAGCAAATACCCCTTAAATATTTTAATTCGTACTGTATTCCTTGCCTAGGCTCTGACCACGACGCACCTCACTGTCAGTTTTGTGCCTTATTTAAACAATGAACTATTCATCGTCAGTACATTTTCGCTGCTAAATATTTTGGTATTCAGTTCAATTATCCATATAAGTCTTCGGTAAGCTACCCGACTACTGACATTCTGAAAAAACGCAAAGATAAATACAGAGACAGGCTGCCTAGGTCCAAAGCTGCCTACAGCGCTTCTCCTAAGCTAGTCGCCAGTTCGCCGGTACTCAGTGAGGCACTTTTGCAGCCCCTGATACCCACTACTTCAGATTCACGGGCCTCTACTGAGACCCATTCGGAGTCTGGTATGCCACAAAATGCTTCAACTGTGGAACCTGAGGATGTCTCTACCTTGGATGGGTCCAGAGCCGCTGTGCAGGCACCAGCTTCTGAGGGTGTATTCAGGCCTACTGACTTGGATATTAAACCAATGCCATCTTCTTCTTCTTCTAGGCCTAAAACTCAAACCATGCCTAGGAAACCGACGCCCAGACCACATGGTCAGGCCTCTATGCCTAAAAAACAAATTATCAGAATGACTGAAGACCTTATTACTTTAATCAGGGGAAGCCAACCTTCCCCCTCTAAAAGACCTCGGACTGAATTTGCTTATGATACTTCTGACCAGTATTTTGAAATTTCTGTTTCCTCTGATGACCAGGATTTACCCTTATCTACCTATGAGGATTCTGATGCAGAGGACTCTTTTCCCTCTGCTTCACCCCCAGAGGATTTTTCTTTTGGTGAAACCTTGCATACTCTTAGGGAACATTTTCACTGGGAAAGTCAGGATTACTCTGATTTTAAAAAGAGGCTTAGAGATTTCTTACTCCTGCCCCAATACAGGCCTTTAGCTATCCCTCCTGTGCTGGACATTGTTGACAATGCTTTTTCGGAATCTAGTTTGGCCCCTGACTCTTTACCTCCTGCTCCCAGAAAACCTGATAGATATTACAGGGTTCCTAATTCTCATAAGTTCCTTTTTAAAAATCCTACTGCGGACCCTGAGAACATTTCACAGGGACCCAAGGGCATTAACGCTACTACTGCCAAAATTCCTACACCCTCTGATAGAGATTCCAGGGCCCTGTATAGATGGAGTAAGAAGGTATACACCTCTGCAGCCTTGGCCATCAGGGCCTTAAATTTCCAGTTTCATGTGTTATCAGCATCATATTATTATATTATAAGTATCAGCAGCATATTATTGGATTGCCTAAACAGAAAATTATGTTGATTCCTGATTGTGCTAAAAATAAGAATTTACAGGATTTAATGCATTCTGCTGAACAGGTTATAAACCATACTTTTCAATGTGGTTTTCACTAGAGGCATCTTGCAGGGCTGCTGTCACCGGGTCTATACTTAGAAGGCATGCTTGGCTTAACCTTAAATCAGGACCGTCTGTTTGGTGATAAAGCAGAAGTGGTTCTTAAAAAGATGGAGGAAAAAGCTAAATCTATGAAAACTGTTAAAGATTTCTTACAAGTGCAGTCTCCTAGATTTAGTAGGCATTGGCCCTCAAAAAATTGGTCCTTTCCTGCCTCTTCCAGGTCTTCTCAGTTCAAACCCAGAACCAGCAGAACACCCAGGCTTCAGTCCCAGGGTACACACAGGACTAAGCAGTGGGGGGCTCCCATTTCCAAATCAGGGAGTAGTGAGACTCCCCCCTATGGTAAGCTGTCTCAATGACTTAACTTTAAAACTTCCAAGCCCTTCTCCACTGACTGTTCCCTTAGGGGGAAAGATTTCTCTGCAGACAAAAAACTGGGAACTCATTACCCAGGACAAATGGGTTTTAAACATAGTTTCCCAAGGATACAGATTTAACTTCCACACACTACCAATCCCAAATGGTTGGCCAGATCTACCCCCCAAATCAGTGGGCAGAGGCTCAAAAGCAAGTACTCTCTCTCTTAACATTAAAGGCTATTCAGACTGTACCAGAAGAGGAAAAGGGACAAGATTTCTACTCAAGACTTTTCCTGGTACCCAGAAAAGACAACTCATGGCATCCTATCCTGGACCTGTCTATCCTAAACCCCTTTTTAGTGATTCCAAAATTCATGATGCTAACTCTTCACCAGTTGCTTTCCATGACAGGCAACAGTGCCTGGTTGGCAACACTGGATTTAAAGGAAGCCTACCTGCACATCCCAATCAGGGAGTCTTGCAGAAAATACCTACGCTTCAAAGCAGGCTGCATGCACTATCAGTTCTCTGCACTGCACTTTGGCTTATCTACTGCGCCCAGGGTATTCACAAAGTGCCTAGCTCCAGTCATTGCATTTTGCAGGCAAAGAAATATTCAAATATACCCATACCTGGACGATTGTCTAATTCAGGCAGAAAGCCAGGACATACTTCTGAATCATCTAGCATTTGTACAAAAGGTGTTAACTTGCCTAGGGTACACCATAAACGAAAAGAAATTGCATTTGGTACCCTGTCAACAAATTATATTCCTGGGAGCAAGCTTGAACACAACTTCCCAGATGGCTTTCCTCACGCCAGAGAAACAAATTCATTTGACAACTTACTTCAAACTATTGGCCACAAAAACCCTGCTATCTGCAAGGCAAATACTGCAAGCCTTGGGGTTCATGGCCTCGTGCATTCTACTAATTCCATATGCAAGACTGCATATGAGGAAACTACAATGGTATCTAAAAAGCCTATTGTGTCAACATTCTCAGGATCTAGAAGCAATGATTCCTATCATACCTTGCCTATGGTTAGAATTCCTTTGGTGGGCAGAGGCCTGCCACCAAATCAAGGGACTACCGTTCACTCTAACCCCTGCTGCCCAAACCCTAACAACAGATGCATCAGACTATGCATGGGGGGGGGGGCTCACCTAGCATGGAAGTGCATTCAGGGCAAATGGAACTCAAGTCAAATGCACCTGTATATCAATCAAAAAGAAATGTTAGCTGTACAGAATTCTCCGACAGCCTTCAAGGACCACATTCTTCCAGGACAATTAATGGTAAAGATGGACAACACCACTGTTATGTAGTACATAAACAAGCAGGGGGATACCCATTCTTACTCCCTCTGCAGACTAGCCATGGCTCTGTGGAACACAGCCTTGAGCTACCAAGTGCATCTACAGGCTCATTTCCTGCCAGGAAAACTTAATACACTGGCAGACGAACTAAGCAGAAATCTCATGGACCCACACGAGTGGAAACTGGAACCAAAGATTTTCAACATGTTGATCAACAAATGGGGGATCCTGGATATGGACCTGTTTGCCTCCCCCAGAACTACCAATTGGACAAATTCTGCACAAGGACTTCCCACAGACAAGCTTGGAAAGTGGATGCGCTGTCCTTCAGCTGGAAAAATCTATCAGTTTATGCCTCTCCTCTCCAAAGCGCTACTAAAGATCAAACAGGACAAACCAAGGATGATAGTGATTGCACCAGACTGGCCATGCCAACACTGGTACCCCCTCTTGCGGAGTGTGTCACAGCTGGCCCCATGGTACCTACCTCAGACCCCTACCCTGCTGTCTCAGCAGGAGAGCCAGATTCTGCACCCCCAGCTTCAAACCCTGAACCTGCCAGCCTGGCTAATTACCTAATCTCTCAGTTAACATCCCTCAGTAAACAAGTGATTGATGTCATTTTGGAGGCAAGGAGGCCTAGTACTAGAAAACCTTATGAAAAATGGAAAAGATTCTGTGCCTGGAACCAAACTCCAGGGATGGCCATAATAGCACCCAATTTACCTCAGATTCTTCAATACTTAACTGAGATGCTTCATATGGGCTTTTCCTTTTCCTCCATCAAAATTCTCGCCTCAGCCATTTCAGCTCATTACAACACAGAACCACCCCTCCTTTCTCACCCACTGCTCAAGCAGTTTCTCAGGGGGGCCAAAAACTTAAGACAACCCAGGAGAAAAACCACCCAGGAGAGCCCCAACCCCAGCCTGGGACCTTAATTTTGTATTTGAAAAACTCACTCTTCCCCCTTTTGAGCCAGCTGCAACTGCAGAGTTAAAATTCCTTTCTTGGAAAACAGCTTTCATTTTAGCAATCACTTCAGCAAGAAGGGTATCTGAATTACAGGCCCTTATGGCAGTGGAGCCTTTCATCATCTTTCATGCAGACAGGGTGTCCCTCAGGATCAATCCCTCTTTCATGCCCAAGGTGGTATCCAGTGTGGCTCTTAATTAGTCCATTCACTTGCCAACCTTCTTTTCTAATCCATAGAACAAAGGGGAATGGATACTGCATTCCTTAGATGTGCACAGACAACTTTGATATTACTTGGACAGAACTAAACCTCAAAAGAAATCTGAACAACTGCTGGTGGCATTTGTTGCAGGGGCAGAGGGAAAGGCTATTTCAAAGCAAACCATTTCTAAATGGATAGGCCATTGCATTCATTTCTTCTACAAGCACCATGGAAAACCTATCCCACAGGGGATTAGATCCCATTCAACCAGGGCTGCATCTACCTCTACAGCCTTTCTCAGAGGTGTCCCTCCCAGAGACATCCTAGAAGCTGCTACCTGGAGTTCTGTACATACTTTCACCAAGCATTACCATTTGCCAATTTTCTCTAAATCCAGAGCTGGCTTTGCCAATGCAGTCTTGCAGGGCCTTATAGCTGGTCTTAATGCTATCTAAATTCCTCCTCCCATCCTTAGCTTTGGGAATCTACCCAAATGTGATGACTACAACAGTGAAACATGAAGAACATAGTACAGTTGTGTACACTTACCATAAATGTAGATGTTCGAGTGTATTCACTGTTGCAGTACCGGTTACCCTCCCTCCAGCCCCACTGACTTCCTTTGGCTATACATCTATTCTCATTTACTATACCTAAAAGCTTTTTGGTGTATTTGCTTTTTTGTTGGAGATATAACCTTGTGTGTGTGTGTGTGTGTGTGTGTGTGTGTGTGTGTATATATATATATATATATATATATATATATATATATATATATATATATATATATATTTAATTGCTTCCATTAAGGGGGGCACCTGACATCTGGGGCAAGAAAAACTGATGTAATGGCATCGGCTACATGCTTTATACCCCTGACTACCTGACGTTATGGAAGATGAGACAGCAACTGATGCAGGACCCAAGACTTTGATAATTAGGCGGATTGAGGGCTACTGCAAGCAGATAACCCAAATGTGATGACTGCAACAGTGAATACACTCAAACATCTACATTTATGGTAAGTGTACACAACTGTACTTTTGGAGCCCAAGTGCTTAAACAAGAACAAATACACTTTTAGAATAACAGATACAATAAGCCATCAACCAGCAATTCCCAACTCAGAAGTGTATAAGCTACCTCTCCTACCACAAAAGTGTAGACCACAAACCTTCCTAATGTATGATAACTTGTCTGGAGCCCAAGTGTTTAAATCAGAACAAAGAGGCTTAGAATAATAGTTACAATGTAATCAGGCTACTAACAAGCAGTAATTAATGCAGCAAATTAAATGCAACTGAACACTTTAACAGCATGTAGCAAAAAATAAATAAATAAAGTTGGAATAATCACAAATACTGTAAAAGTAGCTGAATAAAGTACATTTTTGCTTAGTAAGTAGAAAGGTAGGAAACAAAAGATAATAAAATTTTAAGAGCTTAAGGACAGGGGTCTTCCTAGTTTATCTCTCAATGCTCAATAGAAAGAGCTGATAAGGCTTAAACTCTGAGCTTTGGCCAGCTAAGTCCTACATGAAGTCAAATCAACTGGACATATAAGTGAATTTAAGTAAATCTCTATCTGCACTTTTTTCAAATAATACAGCATTTAAATCGATTTATTTGTGTTGCATTGAATACTATCTGTTGGAAGTTGTGGATCTGTTTTTTCAGTTAATGCTTGTTAAAATTCTTGAATAGCTAGTGATAAGTGGGGATAATTCACTTCATTGTTGTTCGGTTTCTGCCTTATATAAGTGGTACATTTTGCATTATTTACTGCTTAAACTCTGAACTTTGACCAGCTAAGACCTACATGAAATCAAATCAACTGGACGTATAAGTGAATTTAAGTAAATCTTTATCTGCACTTTTTTCAAATAATACAGTATTTAAATTGATTTATTTGTGTTGCATTGAATACTATCTAGCTGGAAGTTGTGGCTCTGTTTTTTCAGTTAGTTCCCCACCCACCCTTCCTGCTTTTGTTTTGGTGTTAATCTTGATGGCTTTGAAACTGCCTGCCCCTCTTGTAAATTTGCATTTGGATACTCCTCCTGGGCCTATCTCATTTGCTCACTCAAAAAAAAAATTGCACTTTTTTCATCTGCTTTTACTGTATTTGTGTTTCTTCCTACTTTATTTTGCTTTTGCGTCATCTTAAAAGTACTCAGTTGTATTTATTACTGCTTGGTGTAACTATCATTCTAAGCCTTTTGGTTTAAGCACTCGGGCTTCAGGCCAGTTATTTTACATTACGAAGGTTCGTGGTCTGCACTCTTGTGGGAGGAGAGGCTGGACTCTGCCCTTCTGAGCTGGGAATTCTGGTTCAAGGCTTATAGTGCCTGCATATTTGAACTGTTTCTTACTGAAATTGGTGCACCTTGTTTGCTGTAGCATAGACCAGATCCAGGCCTGCTGAATCTAGCTTTGTTTGCATAACTTGTGCACTAATCCAGGCCTTCTTAAAAGTATTCAATTGTATTTATTACTGCTTGGTATTAACCTGATTAGAGTGTAGCTATCATTCTAAGCCTTTTGGTTTAAGCACTTGGGCTTCAGACCAATTGTTTTACATTAAGAAGGTTTGTGGTCTGCACTGTTGTGGCAGGACAAGTAGCTTACATCCTTCTAAGTTGGAAACTGCTGATTGAAGGCTCAGTGTCTGTTATTCTAAAAGTTTATTCGTTCTGGTTTAAGCACTTGGGCTTCAGGCCAGTTATTTTACATTAAGAAGGTTTGTGCTCTGCACTCTTGTGGGAGGAGAGGCTGGACTCTGCCCTTCTGAGCTGGGAATTTCTGGTTAAAGGCTTATAGTGCCTGCATATTTGAACTGCTTCTTACTGAAATTGGTGCACCTTGTTTGCTGTAGCATAGACTAGATTCAGGACTGCTGAATATAGCTTTGTTTGCATAACTTGAGCACTGATCCAGGCCTTCTGTTTTGGAGAAGGTTCCCCTGCACCCCAGTGGCAGGAGTGTGCAGTTAGAACTTGTCTGATTGAAGACTACAGAAACAGGGCTCAGTTTTGAGATTTTTTACTGGTTAATTGGGTAATTTGTTTAAAAGTCTTTTCTGATTGCTTGTAGTCATCTAAAGCTGTTTTAAATGTATTTTTTACTGTTTGTAGTTGTTTAAAGCTGTTTTAAGTGTATCTTTTACTGTGTTTGCCTTATCTTTTAAAAAAAAAATGTTCCTTGTTTCCCACCTTTCTAAGCTAATATAGTCCAGTTTTCAGACTAGTGCTGAATTCAGGGCTGTGTTACAATTTTCTGAGTTGCCCATACCTTACTTGGATAGAGAGAGGTTTCTCTGTTCACCTGTGAGAGAGGGAGCTTTGAGCAGCCATCTGTCCCTGGAGGAGTGGTTCCAGCCCAGAAGTTAGTAGTTTATAGGCCATTTTGGGCTAATTTCTATCTCTTTCATTTCCCTGCTGTAAAAATCGCGTTTGCACGGTTTTGCACATCTGGGCAGCGCCAGTTAACTAGGGCTAAATTTATCCTGGCTCCACCAAGTCTCCTCTTCAGTTTTTCCTTTGAAAGTAGTCTAACTCTCAACCTAAGTACTTAAAAAACATTCTACAGTCCAGCACTTGCTCAGACCTAATAGCAAGCACTAATATACCCCAACACTTGATAGCCCAGCAGGGCAAGGCTCATTATTCACCCCTCACCAACCAAGTGACTAAGCAGCTCACCCTACTATTCAGGCATGACCAAAGGGCAATTTCAGGTATATTCTCCAGTCCAGCTGGTGAACCTGGGTATCCTGAGGCAATGTTACAACTGCCTCATGTACACAGACAACCCTCTCCTCCTACCACAAAACATTAACATATGCGAGAGATGCAATTATATAGCTAAATTGGAGGCTAAACTTTTTCCACCCACGACTGGAACAGGCAGTCATGAGGAGAAGGTTAACACTTGCACCACACCTCCAGCCTCACATAGACATATTAAACCAGCACTGGCAAAAAATACACATAAATACATGAAATCATACTCAGAGGCTCTAATTAAAAAACTGCAAAAGCATCACAGAACTCCAAAGCAGACACCCAAAAAACCTGCACCTCCCATCACAAACCAGACAACACAGAAAACACAAAGTCAGTGTGCCGCATAATCACAGCCCTTAAGGCGAAATAACATACCTAACACACTAGTAATAGGCAACTCTATAGTCGGGCACACTGATGTCCCACTCACTAGGCTGAAAAAGGAGAAAGTTACTGTTAGCTGCCTGACGGGAGCCAGAATCCGCCACATAACACAAGCACTCAGGTCACTCCAGAACAAGTACAAATATGACTCTGTCATTGTTCATGTTGGCGTGAATGACCTGAGACGTACCTCCCTGGACTGCATGAAAAGAAACATGGAAGAGCTCTCTGATCATGTAACACAGGAGGGTATGACCTTCACCCTGAGTAGCATCCTGCCCTCACCAAGAATGATACCACAGTATAAAGAAAAAATGATCAGTTTCAACAATTGGCTAAGCTTCTGGTGTCATTCAAAGGGGATCCAGTGTCTGTTAGCCTGGGATGACATGCTCGACAGGCCTCGTTGCTTCGCAAGAGATGGCTTGCACCTGTCACCCCTAGGCTTTCAAATACTGGCCAAGGCTCTTGCTGCCCCCATAGTGCCTTTTTTAGGCAAGGCTCAAAGGTCAAACCCACCTCTGTAAACAGCACAAATAAAAAAATGAGGGTTATGCTACTCAACACCAGGAGTTTAAATCTCAAAATGCACATGCTCAAAGCACTCCTCAGTATGGAGAACGTCAACATCTGTGCAGTAACTGAAACCTGGTTCAAGGCTCCACAGAGCACCCCAGCACTATTGGGCTACAACTCATACCACACATTTCGGCCACAGAACATGGACCAAAACACAAAAGGAGGGGATGTATCCATATTCATCAAGGATACCTACACCTCCAGGTTAGTGGCGCAGCATGATACCTCCGAGATCATCCATGTGCAACTAACAACAGGCAAATCTGCAATGCAAATTGTGGCCTGCTACAGATCACCCTCCATGACCCAGGACCACCACTCCTCCTTTCTGGAGACACTGGGAAACATGAAGGTCCTACCGAACACCCTGATATTGGGTGATTTCAGTTACCCTGCCGTTAACTGGGAAAACTACTCAAGTACAAACTCCCAGATCCAGCACTTCCTGGAATTTATCAACTCAAATGCCCTGGATCAGCTGGTAAACTCCCCTACCAGAGGTGAAAACATATTGGACCTGGTCAACACCAACATGGGCGACAGGTGTTCCACACCGGAGCTCAACCTGTCACTGGTTAGATCAGACCATAAACTAATCACTCTGGATGTCCACACCACACCACCACCTCCAACCAAGGAAACCACAGTGAAAAACTTTTCTATAGCAAACTTCACCTTACTTAAGACAGAGGTGGTAAGTTTCACAGCCCCCACGCTAAAGGATAACAGTGTCCAAGATGCAGGAACCTTTACAAATGCACTCTATGAGCACCTACAAGGATGCATGGATCATGCCATCCCTAGCAAAACCAAGACTCACTCCCCTAAGAGAAGGAAACCAGTCTGGTGGACCCCTGCCATAAACAGGCTATACAATAGAAGGAGGAAACTAGTTCAGAAAAAAGCAAATCCCAAGAAGGAAAGACATCCCTGATCAGTATCAGTAAGAAACTAAGGTCCCTCATAAAATCCTCCAAGGCTAACTTTGAAAGAAAAATAGCCAAGGATTCAAAAGATAACCACAAAGCCTTCTTTAGCTATGTCAATAATCTAACTGGCAACTTGCAGATATGCTCTGCGTTAGTGTAAAATAGCACAAAATATACTGAACCCACTGATATTGCCAACATCCTGGCAGATAGATTCAGTGCAAACTTTACCCCCCTCTCACCCCCAAATGGGCCCACAACAATAGCAGAAAAGTGTAGTGTCCCGGAAATTACAGATGCACAGGTGAAAACAGCCCTTTCAAAAGCCAAAAGCACAGCATCAATAGGGCCAAATGGTGTCCCAAGCTGTGTCTTGCACAAACTACAGAACGAACTAACCCCCCCCCCCCCACCTAAACACACTGTTCAACCTCAGCCTCTCCACAGGCTACGTGCCCATAGAATGGCACACAGCAACAGTTATTTTGCTCCACAAAGGAGGGGCCACAACTGACCCTGGTAACTATCATCCCATAAGCCTGACTAGCCTGGTCTGCAAGGCTATGGAGCACATCATCATGGAACTCATTAACAAAGACACTGGAAACCTCCAAACACTTGACCCGACCCAGTTCAGCTTTGTTGAGGGAAGATCATGGCTACTAAACCTAGTTGACTTCTTCGAGACAGTCACCAAGGCCATAGATGAGGGGAAGGTAGTTCACACAGCCTACCTTGACCTCGCCAAGGCATTTGACACCATTCCCCACTCGAGAAGTATAGAAAAACTCACCAGCCTGAACATAAACCCCTACATCACAAGATGGGTTGCCAACTGGCTTACAGACAGAACTCACATGGTAAGAATAGCAGGCTCCTGGTCCAACTCTAAACCAGTCACAAGTGGTGTCCCACAAGGCTCGGTCCTGGGACACCTACTGTTCAGCATATACTTCTCAGAAGTACAGGCAAACACAGAAGGACTATGGCTAACCAAGTTCACTGATGACTGCAAACTGGGAGCCATAATTGACTCTCCAGCTGACACGGACATTCTCCAAAAGGGCCTTACTGAGACGGACACCTGGTGTCAAAGTCATGGTCTCAAGCTAAATGCCAAAAAATGCATCATCATCCCTTTTGGGAAAAACAAAACACTCATGAATTACCACATAGGTGGCAGCCCCCTTAATACAGAAGAGGTAGTAAGAGATTTGGGGACCCAGGTAGATAGTAATCTCTCCTTTGACAATCCTATTGCCAAAGTAGTTAGGAAATTCTTTTATGTAGCCCATCTAATTACTAAAGGGTTCACATCTAGAAATAAAGAGGTTATAGTGCCCCTGTACTCGTCACTCATCTGACCCATCATAGAGTACAACGCCCCGTTTGGGATGTACCTCACAAGACACTTCCAACAGCTGGAAAGACTACAAAAGTACCTCACCAAGAGGATTACTGGCCTCAAACATATGTCCTATGCAGCCTGACTGGAAAAACTTCAGCTGTACTCTGTATCGCTTACTCAGAGGTGATCTCTACCTGACTTACAAAGCCATGTCCAACTCAGAATTGATGGACATGCTCCACCTAAAGAAATCCAAGTCACTGCAAGCCACTCGCTCTAGTGAGCTAAACCTCACCACAACAATAAATAGAACATGCTGGAGGGATAGATTCCTGTCACAGAGACTCCCCATGCTTTGGAACAAAATTCTTAACTACATTAGGCAGAGCCCCTCACTAACACTCTTCAAGAGAAACCTTGACGAGTGGATGGGTAACAGAAAATACACCCCTGGGATCACTTAATTGGCTCTTCTTGACAGAGGCTCAGTTAATTAATCAATGGGGTGGCGAAATCTGACACACACTGGCTAGGCTTATAAATGCCCTCGGGCAGATAGCCTAGTACCTACCTATGAACCTATGAACCTATGAGACGAGACTCAGAGGAGTGTCCAAAGTCAGATGTATAGAAGAGGTAGGCAACTCAAAAGCCACCAAGCTTAAAAGCACAACAGGAGTAGGGCAGGTGCATGGGAAAAATCAAATGCAGACAAAGATCAGCAATAGGCAGGTAGAGAACAGCAAGTCACACCGCACTACAGCTAAATAAAGATATCACTAAGTACTTGTAGTTAAACGAGGAATGCTATTTCTCAGCTCCTCCTACCAATTAGCTGGATTTTATTCACTGCAAAAGAATTGTTCTCTAATTGACCCTAGCCATGACCTCTTAAAACTCCAGAAAAAAGCAAAAAGCAGTATAAGAGTAAAGATAAAAAATGGAAGTAATCAAACCTTAAATGAATAACTCCAATCCATGATCAGCAATAGTCAGGCAGAGAACATCAAGTCACACAGCACAGCAGCTAAGGACACCACTAAATATTTGTAGTTAACGGAGAAATGCCATTTTTCTGCTCTCCCCCCTAATTATCTGGATTTTATTCACTGTCTGCAAAAGAATTATTTTCTAACTGACCCTACCCAAGACCTCTTAAAACTCCAAAAAGAGCAAAAAACTAAAACAAAACAAAATGCAATGTAGGATTAAAAATAAAAATGGAAGTAACCAAACTTTAAATGAATAACTACAATCCAAAATCAATTGCAGAGATCAGCATTAGTCAAATGCAGACATAGATCAGCAATAAAAAGGCAGAGAACAAGTCACACAGCACTACAGCTACAATTCTAAACTGTTTGATATAGCCAACATGCTGATCTCCTTGCTGTTTTAGATATCTTTACTGCTTGCACTTGAAATGCTGATCTTACAGTCATCAGCTTATTTTGGTAAATTTTTATTAGCAGGGAAGGGTAAAAATAAGAAGATCATCAGAACTGGTCCTAGAGTGAACCATGTGTTAGCCCATTGGATAAGTGTACATATTTTGAGTGACAGTCCTTTGCATCTGTCTTTTTAAATAACTTGACAGCCATCTTGTTATGTTAGGTTATAATATGATAACTTTTTTTCCCTAAAAATATAATATAATTGGCTATAACAATTTACTTAAGTATTGGTGTCATTCAAAGGGGATCCAATGCCTGTCAGCCTGGGATGACATGCTCGACAAGCCACGATGCTTCGCTAGGGACAGCTTGCACCTATCACCCCTGGGCTTTCGGATACTGGCAAAGGCTCTTGCTACCCCCCATAGTGCCTTTTTTAGGCAAGGCTCAAAAGGCAAACCCACCTCCATAGGTATCACAAGGCATAAGAAACTAAGAGTAGTGCTACTCAATGCCAGAAGTCTAAACCTTAAGATGCATGCACTCAAAACTCTCCTTAGCATGGAGTACATCGATATCTGTGCAGTAACAGAAACCTGGTTCAAGGCTCCCAAGAGCACCCCAGCACTACCAGGTTATACCTCATACCATGCTTTTTGGCCCCAAAACTTGGACCAAACCACAAAAGGAGGGGGAGTATCAATATTCGTCAAAGATACCCACACCTCCAGGTTGGTGGCACAGCACGAAGCATCAGAGACTATCCATGTGCAACTAACAGTGGGTAAAACTGCCTTCCAGTTTATAGCCTGCTACAGACCACCCTCCCAAACCCAGGAACTCCACTCTGCCTTCCTGAGAACACTGGAAAATATGAAGGTCTCTCCAAACACCATTATATTGGGCGACTTCAACTACCCAAACATAGACTGGGAGCATTACTCTAGCTCCAACACCCTAGCCCAAAGGTTCCTAGAATTTATAAACTCAAATGCTATGGAACAATTTGTTACCACTCCCACAAGAGGGGAAAGCATACTGGACCTGATCATCACCAACATGGGGACTCTGTGCTCCTGACCAGAAGTGTATCCCTCACTGGTAAGATCAGACCATAAACTAATCTCACTGGATATTCACATCCCAACCCCACCCCCTGCCCAGAAAATCACAGTGAAACACTTCTCTAAAGCAAATTTCACACTCCTCAAAACTGAGGTGGAATCCTTCAAAGCCCCCGGGCCTGTGGAAAATATGGCTCAGACCGCAGAATCCTTTATAAACGCATTCTATGAACACCTTCAGGAATGCATGGATCATGCAATCCCAAATAAAACTAAGACACAATCCTCCAAAGGCAGACGTCCTGTCTGGTGGACCCCAGTCATAAACAAACTATACAATAGAAGGAGGAAGCTACTACATGATAGAGCAAAATCCCAAAAAGGGAAGGCATCTCTGATCAGTATTAGCAAAAAACTACAGGCACTCATAAAATCGTCTAAGGCCAGTTTTGAGAGAAATATTGCACAGGACACTAAGGATAATCACAAGGCTTTCTTTAGCTATGTTAGGAACCTGGGTGGGAATTCCCAGATATGCTCAGAATTAGTCCAAAATGACAAAAAATACACCAAACCCACAGACATTGCCAACATCCTAGCTGACAGGTTCAGTGCAAAATCCCCCCCCCCCTCTCCACCAAAAGGGCAAATATCTATCCCAGTAGAGTGCTGCCCCCCTGACATCTCAGATGCTCAGGTAAGAGCCGCCCTCTCCAAAGCAAAAAACACAGTATCAATGGGACCAGACGCTGACCCGGGCTGCGTCCTACATGAACTCCAAGAAGAGCTAAACCCAAACATAAAACTACTGTTCAATCTCAGCCTTACTACAGGATATGTACCCAAAGAGTGGCGTACAGCAATGGTGGTCCCTCTCCACAAAGGTGGTGCCTCAACGGATCCTGGAAACTATCGCCCCATAAGCCTGACTAGCTTGGTCTGCAAAGCTATGGAAAGGATCATCATGGACCTTATAAATAAAGGTATTGGGGACCTACAGACACTGGATCCTACCCAGTTCGGCTTTGTTAAGGGCAGATCCTGCCTCTTAAACCTGGTCAATTTCTTTGAAACAGTCACCAAGGCCATTGCCGAGGGGAAGGTGGTCCACATAGCCTACCTGGACCTCACAAAAGCCTTCGATACAATACCCCACTCGGGCATTATAGATAAGCTCACCAGCTTAAATATAAACCCCTATGTCACTAGATGGGTTGCAAACTGGCTCAAGGACAGAACCCACATGGTTAGAATTGCTGGAGCCATGTCAGACTCCAAACCAGTTACAAGTGGCATGCCACAAGGCTCAGTCCTGGGACCTCTCTTGTTTGGTATATATTTCTCAGAGGTACAGGCCAACACGGAAGGACTGTGGCTGACCAAGTTCGCAGATGACTGCAAACTAGGCACCATAATCGACTCTCCAGCTGACACAAGCATCCTCCAAAAGGGCCTCATAGAAACAGACAACTGGTGCCAGAGCCATGGCCTCAAGCTAAACGCCAAAAAGTGTATAGTCATCCCTTTGGCAAAAACAGTGCTCACAAATTACCACATAGGTGGTAATCCATTAAGTACAGAAGAAGTAATTAGGGACCTGGGGACCCAAGTTGATAGCAATCTCTCATTTGACAACCACGTGGCCAAAGTGGTTAGAAAAACATTTTATATAGCCCACCTAATCATGAAGGGATTCACATCTAGATCAGGGAGGTCATCGTGCCTCTTTACTCATCCCTCATCAGGCCCATAATTGAGTACAATGCCCCATTTGGGATGTACCTTACCAGACACCTGCAGCAACTGGAAAGACCCCAAAAGTACCTCACCAAGAGGATCAAAGGGCTCAAACAGATGCCATATGCTGCCCGATTAAAGAAACTCCAGCTCTACTCAGTGGCATACCGCCTGCTCAGAGGCATCTGTGCCTGACGATAAAGCCATGTCCAACCCGGAATTAATGGACATGCTGCACCTCAGAAAATCCAAATCCCATCGAGCTACATGCTCGAGAGACTTGAACCTCAGCACTGAAATAAATAGGACATGCTGGAGGGACAGATTGATAACCCAGAGGCTCCCTTCACTCTGGAATAAAATCCCAGTCCAGGTTAGGCAGAGTCCCTCATTGACTCTCTTCAAGAGGAATCTTGATGTGTGGATGGGGGATCATAGATTTACCCCGGGTATCACTTCTGTGTCACTGTTAGACAGAGGCACAGTATACTAACCTCGATAAAGGGCATAGCAAAATTAATTTAAAATGAGTGGCGAAAGCCAAACACACTCTGGCTAGGCTTATAAATGCCCTAGGGCAGATAGCCTAGTATGAACCTATGAACCTATGAACCTATAATTGGTTTCATTCCAGGAGTATGTATCAGCATGGGATGAGTTGCTCGGTGAGGTGCTCAACACTCTAACTTGTTTTGCTAAGGATGGCCTGCATCTCCCATGGTTTCTACATACTGACTGAAGACTTTGTTGTCCCTGTAGTGCCTTTTTTAGTTAGAGTCCAGTTAATGAACATTGTAATGTAACAGGTGCACAGAACCTAAAATTAGACCAAATTAAGGTGTCTATCATGAATGCCATAAATATCTACAATAAATTGTCAGTTCCTGAAGGTCTCCTGTATTTATATCACAGACTTTAAATTTATACTCATAGTAGTGAGAGCATTGTGATTCGTTACAATACCTATGTTACAGAGCTCCACTGGCTCCAATTTCTGTCTTTTTAATTGGTTTAAACTTTGGACTGCATATTTGTGTTCCACATAAAGTCACCTAGCTACCTATACCTTTATTTCGGCATTTCTTGCAATGTTATCTATTTTTCAACAAAAGTTCTTTGCTTGTGATTTTAAGCCTAGTCTGGTGCCATAGTTTTGTGTGTTGATTTGCAAGAGGGAATTTGGTGTTTTACTGCAGAATCTTTCTCCACACAGCTTTCATAAGCAATTATTTCACAATTCCAACCTTGTGTACCTCATTTCTGCTAATAGTAACTGTACTGCACACTTTGTTTGATCTGGTGCCATGGTCTTGTAGTTTGAGTCACAGTAGTGGGAATGTTGTGATTTACTGCAGTATCTTTTTTCCATAAAACCTTGTAAACATTTATTTCACATTTCCTGCTTTTTTCCTCTTCCAGCTAAATGTAATTGTACTTGTGTAAATCTGCCTACTCTGATGCCATGGTTTGGTAAGCTTGATTTACAATAGTGGGAGTATCGTAATTCTGCTGCAGGACTCGTGCTACATTACAGTTTTTTTCATTTGCATTATACCTGGAAAGCATTATTTTCTGCTTGTTAATGCCTTATATAGGTTGCACGTACTGTTTTGAGGCATTGTAACTGTTTTCTATGTTTCTTTTCTGTTCACTATATTGCTTCTGCCTGCCTTGCCTTTTATCTGATAGAGTTGCCACTGGTTTCCATGCCCAAACAGAAATAGCCACAGTAGCTTAAAATTCTAGCCAAGCAAGGGGCACAGACTTGTTGTTACTGGTTTCTCTGTCCCCACAGAAATAGTTACATAAATTCTAACCCAGCTAAGACAATAGACTTATAATTTCGATTCACTGTAGTGACAGCACTGTGATTTGAGGCAAGACCTGTGTTTATAGAGCTTCATTGGCTCTCATTTCTGGCTTTTTTAATTTTATTCCCCTAGTTCATCTCTTACAGTCTGCACTGGGCTTCAGTCAGCCCAACAGTGTCATAGGACTTGCTTGACAGTGAGTAGTGTGCCCAAGGGCCTTTTACATAGGACGCCTTGTTTGAATCAAACAGAATTCAGTACTCTGAATCTGTAGCCTCATTCATCTACACCAAGCGCAGATAAGACAGCTCTGTAGCAGAAATTACAGTAGCATCCCACCTAGTCCATGGTAACAAAGCACCCTCTTTTAAGCAGGTAAGGCAGCTCTGCAGCAACAGTCCCCCTCCCCCACCCCAGCACAAGAAAATTAATTATCCCTTAATAAGTAGTTACCTCAGACTCCAATCCAGACTGGCATCACCACCCCCAATCTCTATATTCAACTGAACTACTCCACCTAAAACAACACCCCCAGCTCCATGGAATCCAACAAATAGGAACCATGGTAAAGCACTCTTTTACAATTTCTATAGTTAGCCTGATTGAGATGTGTATCTTGAGACTATGTAAGAATTCTCTCATGCTGTCTCATGACTATTACAACTCAAACAGCACAATGCAGTGTGAGAGAGATATATTTATTTAATGTCACTGGAGACTAAAGGCTTACACATTATCATCACTGATATAAGGATCAGCAGCATCTCACAGAGCACACCTTTCCACAACTCACGTAAAACACACAGTCAATCATATGCTAAGGTTCTAAAGCTAAACCTGCTCAAACTTCAAAGTCCTCCAAAACATGGCAAGGGCATTAAGCAAACTCTGCAACATTCCAAACTTGCAACATGGGCAGAGTCTTCCATCTCAGATAGTACGTCACACTGTCTCAGATACTATGTCCATAAGGCAAGTATCCACACAACCTAACAATCTAGTCACAGGTTACTCCATATTGAGACCTATACAAGCACCACTCACCTTGCTGAGTGTGGAAAAAGTGACAGTCAGTTGTTTGTCTGGAGCCAGGTTTCACAAAATCACACAGGCACCCAAATCCTTAAACAGCAAGCACCATTACAACTCTATCATAGAGCATGTGGGTGTTAATAACTTGTGACACACCTCCCTTGACTATATGAAGAGAGGCATGATAGAGCTCTCCAACCCTGGCAGGTATGAGCCTAGCATTGAATAGCATTCTACCTTCTCTAAGCATGATACCTCAATATGAACACAAGATAATTCACTTCAATAATTGGCTTAACTGATGTCATTATGGGGGGACAGGTACAATATCTGTCAGCCAGGGAGAGCATTGTCAATAGACTGCACTGCTTCACCAGGGATGATATGCACATGTCCCCTCTAGACATTTGTATATTGACTAAAACATTGTCTACCGCCACAGTGTCTTTTTAAGTCAATGCCAACTGGATCAAACTACCTACATAGCAAAACAAACTAAAGAAAACATAAAGGTATTACTGATCAATGCTAGGAACCTAAACAAAAAAACTCCGCTCTCTGTAAGCCGTTCTCACCCTAGAGGGCACAGACATACGTGTAGTGAATGAGATGTGGTTCAAATCAGCAGAGAGCACTTCAGCAGTGCAGGGCTGCAATACCTTCCATACATTTAGGGAAGAAAGATGGAGGTGTCTCAATCCTCATCCAAGAAAAGCTCACCTCAAGGCTGGTAAAGCAGCATGATGCCCTTGATGTCTGTCATGTGATGTCCTGCTTACTACCAACAGTGTCTCTTACCATATTATTGTGAGCTAAGGAATGTCCTCTGTGGTTCAAGTGATCATAACACTTACCTACGTGAAGTAGAGTCATGTAGAATTCATCCAAATACCATATTCAGGAGCAGCTTCAGCGATCCAGCCATATATTGGGAAACATCTACCACTACTAGTGTGCAAACCCAGAGATGCCTGGAACTACTAGTTGCAGTAACCACCAGGATAAACAGCATCCTTGATCTTGCCCTCACTAATATGGGTGAGTCATGCTCCATCCCCATTTAGCATCCTCAGTCAAGCGGTCCAAATATAAAGTCTTCTTCCTCATAATAAAGATAAAACCAGAGTCCCACTCAGACCCAGGTATTTTTAAGAATTTCTGCAAGACTAACTTCCTGCTTCAGAGTTGTTCCCTGGATAGATTGAAATCACCTTCAAGCCCATAAAGCTCTGCTCCTTATTTGAAAACATACACCAACATCTAACATCTACACATTTGCATATAAGCCGCCATACCAAAAAAAAAGTAAGTGCAGAATAATCCCTAAAAATAAACTGCCCTGATGGGATCATGGAATAAATATGTTTTATCACTAAAGGAAGACAATAATAGCAAAACTAAAAAGTACATCACCCAGGAAAAATGATTTAATCATCAAATTAAACTAGCAACTTAGCAACATAATAAAAACCATCAAGGCCAAATTTGAAAAGAAAAAAATTATTTTCAAAATAGTCATCCAGGCCAAGGATAACCACAAGCCCCTTTTCAGCTATATCCATACTCTCAAGGGCAATACACAGCTCTGTGCTGAGCTAATTGTACATGGTGCCTCCTATATGGAAGCTGTGACTATAACAAACCTACTAGCTGACATATTTAGCTCAAATTAAACCACCACCCCCACCCCACCCCCTGCTAATCTCACAAGAAATATCAGGAAACTATACAGCACCAGCTATCACATAGGACCATCTCCTGGTGGCACTCTCAAAGGCCAAAAATATGGCTTCTGTAGGCACTGACAGTATCCCAGGATACATCCTAAATAGCATAAAACAACATATTTCTATGCCAATAACAACACTTTACAACCTCAGCCTCCAAATTAGCTTCATACAAAGTGAATGGAGAACAGCAACAGTCATAGCCCCTGTACAAGGGAGGCCATCCAGTGACTCAGGCTGTTACCATCCCATAAGTTTAACCAGACTCATATGTAAAACCATCACAAGACTTATGATGGAACTAGTCAATAAGGACATTGGAAACCCCCAAACACTGGACCCATCACAGTTTGTTTTTGTCAAAGGCAGGTCATGTCTGTTCAAACAAGAAGACATTTTTGAAAATGTCACCAAAGCAATGGATGAAGGGAAGAGATTACACACTGTCTACCTTGACCTGGCTAAGGCCTTTGACAATATACCCCATTCAGGCATTGTGGATAAGCTTGCCAAACTAGAAATAACCTCCTGCATCACCCAATGAATTGAAAACTAGCTCAAAGATAGGCACAGTCATAATAGGGCTTGTCATCTTAAGAAAAGATCTGCCATGAGTGGGGTCCCACAGGGACCTGTTTTGGGGCCTCCCTTATTTGGTATCTACTTCTCAGAAGTCAAAGTAAACATCAAGTGTCTATGGTTGACTAAGTCTGTGGAGGACTGAAGCTAGAAGCAGTAACTGAATCTTGTACTCATAAATGTTACAGGAGGTCTTGTCCCAAACAAATAACTG
The DNA here is from genome assembly GCF_019279795.1 of Protopterus annectens. NCBI lineage: Eukaryota > Metazoa > Chordata > Ceratodontiformes > Protopteridae > Protopterus > Protopterus annectens. The sequence continues at coordinate 610,580,341 of NC_056732.1, read as the reverse complement.
GTGTCAGAGTCACAGACTAAAACTAAAGGCTGAAAAGTGCATTATTGCATCCTTTGGAAAATCAACTACCTCTGAGAATTATCATAGTGACAGTACACCCCTAAGAGTACGCCCAATAGTCAGGGATTTGGGCACTTACATTGGCAGTGACCTAGATTTTGATCAATGTGTGTCCACAGTTGTGAGAAAGTTCTTCTATATTATGCAGCTTGTAAATAAATGGGTAACATCCCAGGGAAAGAATTTGCTTAAAAGCCGCTTCGATATTTTGCCATTTCCGGCTTTTGATTTCGACCAAGACGCATTCGAAAGAATGCGTCTTCAGTTTTCTAATAGGGAACCATTATAACTGATCTCATAAACTGTGATATCAACAGCCTTGTTTGGCTTGACCCTCAACAGTTTGGCTTTGTCAAGGGAAGAAATCTAGTTAACTTGTTTGAGTGGGTCACTCAGGCTGTTGACAGTGGACATGCAGTGTACACAGCAAATCTAGACCTAACCAAGGCGTTCATCATACCCTATACTGGCATCATAACAAAGCTAAATATTTTAAAAATAAATACTTATGTGGTAAGATGGTGGCTGACTGATGATATGAGTCACAGAAACCTCATCAGAAAGTATGAAGGTGAGCAGTGATGTCCCTCACGGCTCAGTGCTGGGACCTATCCTTTTCAACATTTACTTTTTTGGTTTCCCAGCAGGCAGCCAGGACATCTAGTTTACTAAGTTTTCACATGATTACAAACTGGCAGTTATTGTTAAGTTCCCCTCAGATACCCAAACCTTCCAGAAAGAGCTCTCCCTCGTAAACTCTTGGTCCACTGAAAATGAGCTAAAATTAAATGCTGAAAATGCAATATGATCGTATTTAGTACTCAGTCCTTCCTCTCAGCATACTGCACTTCCAATACACCACTATAAAATGAAAATATAATTAGGGACCTTGGATCTTGTATTGATAATTCCCTGTCTTTTGATCACTATGTGACAACAGTAGTCAGGAAATCCTTCTACTTAGCACAATCAATCATTAAGAGAATATCATCCAGATGTGAGGAAGTCATCATTATCTTATATTCAGCACTGATTAGGCCAGTTATTGAGTGCAACATCTCCTTCAGGATGGATTTCGCTAGTCATATCAAGCAACTAAAAAGGTCACAGAGGTTCCTAACCAAGAAGATCACAGGCCTAAAGACCCTGAGCTTCCAGAAGAGGCTGAAAGTTGTTGTATCTTTTGGCTTTTTCCCGGTTAGGGGTCGCCACAGTGGAACTCCGGTCTGCTAATGATTGGCAGTAGATTTTTACGTACCGACTTGCCAGGCCTGACGCACAACCTTCAATGAAGGTATGCCCATTCACACATATCTCCACACAGAAGACGCTTTAGCTGAGAATCGAACAGGACAACATTTTACTGTGAAGCGACAATGCTACTGCAGCACCACCACCGCAGTGCAGAAGAGGCTGAAAGTAGCGTCTCTTTATTCAGTATCTTACAAACTTTTAAGGGAAGACCTCTGCCTACTGCATCACTGCAGACTTGGCTGTTCTCAGTATACTTTATCTCCACAAGTCTAATACTTCCACTAACACCAGAAAGTAGAAGTTACCTCTACACCAACAGATAGATAAAACAAAGTGCAGAAACAGGTTTAACACACAACACCTCTTCTACCTCTACAACAGACATCCCCCTGCAGGTTAAACAGTATGATTAACTAGAATCCTGCACAAGGAACCTGGATGATAGGATGGGTCCCCACAAATTTATACCAGGATTGACTGGCCTAGCCCTCCTTGAGAAAGGGGGTATGGCCTGAGGTGGGGTACTGGCAAGATGTATGTGGTCCTAACATTAAATTGCCTTGAAATATCTATTAGGCTATGAATCAAATGCTTTAGATAAGTCTAGGCAGTGATTAGTTAAATTCCCATATTCAAAACCAGATTGTCTCATATAAGTCAATCATGCTGGTTAAGGAAGAACTACTATGCATCTTGGAAAATACACAATAACTGAGTATATTTCTGGCTCCTTGGTAGTAATTCAAAGGTAAATTGTTAGAAAAACTTAAGTTGTTGTTGTCTTTCGGCTTTTCCCGGTTAGGGGTTGCCACAGCAGAACTCCGGCCCGCTAATGATTGGCAGTAGATTTTCACGGTGCCGAGTTGCCAGCTGACACCCAACCTTCAACGAAGGCACGCCCATTCATGCATGTCTTTCGGAATGCCACTCGACCTGCGGGGAGAACATGCAGAATCCACACAGAAGGCACTCCCTGCACACTTGCTGAGAATTGAATGGGAGAACCTCTTGCTGTGAGTCACCAACACTACCGCTGCACCACCACGGAATGTATAGACTATAATTTAATGCTATGTCAAAATCGCACCCTTAAAATTTACGGTCTTCTCCAATCCACAGGTAATTTTTTTTCTGAAGTACAGAGTTAAGTAACTTGTACAAAGAAATTATTAAACACATACGCACATAAATGTGCATATATGGTTCCCCTTCAGAAGGTCGAAGGGCTGAAATCTCGAAATGCATATGGCCAAAGCCATATGCTCGAATTTCAGAAGCTTGACCTTCTGAAAGAGAAATAAAAGAAAAACAACAAAACACAAAACAATGTTTCTACAGAGGGGCAAGCCCCCCTGAACCCCCCACACCCACGCTACTTATTTATTCCAACTCTGAGATCGCACTAGAGCGCAGAAAGGGAAATCTCCCATGCGCTGTATGCCGATCCCCATTCAGACAGTCGAGCTTCTGAAATTTTGAGCATATGGTCTCAACCATATGCATTTCTAGATTTCAGCCGTTCGACCTTCTGAAGGGGAACCGTATATATATATATATATATATATATATATATATATATATATATATATAAAACTTTATTAGGGGTTGTAGCTAGCCTCATGTTGTGTGTGTGGATGAATTTCTGTGATGCGTCTGCAAATTGAAGTCGTTCTTCAGTGCTCCAACCACAGAGTTAGGATCTTAGACACATCATTATCATGTTTTAGAGGGTCTATAACTGGTACTGGTCTGATCTAACTGCTATTAGAGGGTCTATAACTAGTACTGATCTGATCTGACTGCTATTAGAGGGTCTATAACTGGTACTGATCTGATCTGACTGCTAACATTTTTGTTAAAACATCTTGTCCTCTTGCACTGAGAGCTCATGTTCAAATCTGGATCCATGCTGTTGCAACACCTTCCCTAGCTTCCTCTTATGTCTGTTAGCTGGCTGTAGTTTATAAATCTTGTATACATCTTGTGCATCCATCATTTTTTTCTTCAATAAAGCTTTTAATATTTTGTTCCTCCATGGCTATCATGAGTTAACCTTTTAAGCTCTAGTGCTTTTCCGTATTGGGTGAAGATATTTAGTATTTAAAATAACACACCATGTTTCTGTAAGAAATTGTAAAAATTAGCTTCCAGCTTGTATATAGCATGCATGTCAATCTTTGTTTTTTTTTCGCTATGCCTGTTAACTATCTAATCCCCACTACGACTGTGTCTGTTGTGTTCCTAGTCACCTGAATGAGAGCCAGCATGGCAAAATCAAGGCAGCCATGATGGATTTTCAATTTTCCTGGTACTACCTACCTCAGCAGCAGCTGACATACATGCTCACAGATATGAGAGCCTACTATCCCTTCCCTGTGAGCATGCTCATTTACACACACACACACACACACACACACACACACACACACACACACACACACACACACACACACACTCTCTCTCTCTCTCTCTCTCTCTCTCTCCATATGAGGGTACCACATGGGCATTGCTTTGTAGGACAATGCACATGTCCCTGGCGCAGATGCTGCATGCCATGCACTTTCTTCACTATTAGTTACTGGCACTACAGCAGGCTGGGCCACCTTCCACAAGGATGGGTGAGCCAGCATTGTCCATTCACTGCTACCCTACCCATCGGCTCCTGTTACACCCGTCATTATCCATTCCCAGGTGACATGTGCCATACCCATTGCCACACAGCCAACCTCCTTTACCACATTAAGCTGAATTTTAGTAAAGTACACCAAGTTTAGATCATGCACAGTGGTTCATGAATGCTACTGCTTAAATGGGGATATATGAAAAATTACTGCAATGTGGTTTGATGTGCCAAAGAGCTCAAATGCCCTTAGGTCACTTAGAAGACTTTTTTTCTTCCCTTCAGTTGGTTTCCAGTCAGTGGGTTGGATTTATTTTCCATGAAGTCATGACTCTTTACTGTGCTGTCCCCCATACTGCATATTGTAATCCAGTTTGACGAATATTTCTTACCTTTGCTGGTCAGAAGTCTCAAACCAATTCTACTGAAGTGGTGTAACTGGTTTGCAGAAGACAGGGGACTTGAAAGCTCTTTCTACTGCTCATGGAGTCCGAGTTTAATTTGTTTGACCCTGCCTCCCCTCTGGCATGCTGGATTGACATCATGGCAGGGGATATGCTATAGTGTCATAAGAGAATGACCTCTCACTTCCATGGTGATGTATTCCTCAAACTCCATCCACTTTCAACACAACAACAGCTAAAGGTAACTTGCACTGACAAGGAAGGCTGAGGCTTGTGCCCTAACCCCAGCACAATCTGACCCATTTACCCTTGGAAGAGGCAGGCAAGAATTCACCTTATAATTTCAGGTTCTGCTAGCCTGGCTTTATCCCACTACAACAACTGGACTAAAGCCTCACACAGTTTTTGGTATTATCCACATCAAGATCCAGCATATTTCTCTCATTTTTTTTTTTTGGAAAATGTATTAGTTGTTTTCATTTTTTCAGATGTATAGTGATAAATGTTGAAGCACATTAGAATTAGCAAACATTGTTTCCTATTTTATATAAGGATAGATAAAGTGTCCCCATTAAATTATCCAGGAAAATATACGCTGACACATGACAGAAGTACAAAGTACACTAGGAAAGATAAAGTCAGCAAAAGCAGCAGGCTCAAATGAAGTCACTGCAGCAAGATGTTTGGATTTTTAGAGGAAAAATGTGCCTTGACGGTACTCATTGCATGGAAACAGAGGTGTATACCAGATGACTGGAAAACAAGCATTTCAGTGCCATGTACAAGAATAAAGAGGATATTCACAACAGAGCTACAAAACTCTTGTCGTACTGTGCTGCTATGTCTTCATATTATTTGTTATACTTTGTAGCACTTTATTACTGTAAAGTGCATTTGCATTTCACTGGCCTCACTGCTAGTTCCTGCACTTCTAAGTATTGTTTATTAGAGTGGTACCTGGGTTTATCAGTTGTTTGTACCTTAGATGTTCATCGTGCATACAGCTGCAGTCATAACAGATGGGTTCTCCTGCCGTCAGGCGGGTCCTCGGTCAGCCGAATTCCAAAGTCTAGGTCCGGCGTCGGTTGTCGTCGCTTCTTCCCTGACGTCAGAGCGACAGGGGTATAAAGGAACCAGCCGATGCCATTTTCTTCAGTCTTTCTTGCCGCGCGGTGCCCGAAGCAGAAGCAGTTCGCAAGTGCCGGTCATTCTAGTGGCATTTGGGAGTAGCCTGGTCTGTTCTGAGCTAAGAATGAAAGAGAAATAAGTTTAGGTATGATCCTCTGATTGAACACAAGGCTATTTTGCGTATTGAGTCAGTTTTCTGTGCCTGTATAAAGTTGGCCTGTTTGCTGCTTGTTTTAGTAGTGGCCTATATAGATACAGTCACTTAGAACTGACGCTTTCTCTATAAAATTACCCTTGAAACTTCCCCAGTCCATAACTGCACAAAGAGAAATTAGCTTGTGTGGTGACAAGCACTGCCCCTCTAGTTTTACATTGGATTCTCTTGATTTTATTGTATTCCTTCAGCGACCTTCTGATGAACTAAAAAGAGCATGTAACCATGGGTATGAACTGCCTTGTTATCTCTATGGCTGGTTTGGTGGATATGGGCATCCTAAGGCAATGTAGCAATTGCATCATGTTTACTAACAACCAATTAATTCTTGAACAAACAGATAAGGTATGTTAGAGATGTGATTATACAATGTCACTGGAGGCAATGTTACATATAAACACTCATAATACTAATCAAATTGTCAGTAATGTATACACAATACCCACCGCAGGAAGGATATGGTCAACGGGCAACTCTGCTTTGCCAGGAATGATCTGGACCTGTATCCTTTAGGCTTTTAGCAAACCTTCCAAAACAGCAAAGCCACCCCTAGATGTTACTGCTCAATGCCAGAAGAATAAAACAAGAAACACCACTCCCTCCAAGCTTTCCTCTTCCAGGAGAATGCAGATGTTTGTAGAGTTACCAAGACATGGTTTTAAGCAGTGGAGAGCACCCCAGCAGTGTAGGGCTGCAATGCTTTCTATACATTTAGACCAGCTACTGCGCAGTCAGGGACTAAAGGTGGTGGGATCTTGATTTACATAAAAAATAAACATACCTCAAGGCTGGTCAAACAAGATGACTTGCTTGAGTTTCTCCATATGCAAATTGCCAATAATAAAGTCCTATACCATATCCTTGCAAGCTATAGTTTCCCCTCTATGACCCAAGAAACCCATAAAACATACTTAAACATGCAGGAAACACTCCCCAATCAATCCAATACCCTAACCATGTGTGACTTTAACTATCTTATTATAAACTGGAAATCGTACTTCACCACAAACTTGCAGGCCCACAAATTCCTGGACTTGGTCAACACAAATACCCTGTACTAGATAGCCCATACACCCACTAGAGGTACAGACATACTGTACTTGGGCCTTTCTAGCACAGAAGAATGCTGCACCTCCCTAGTGTAATGTCCTGTCTGGTAAGGTTGGGCCAGAAAGCTGCCTGCTTTGAAATAAAAGTAAAGCCTAGGACACCTGCTTATCCTTGAACATTTAGGAATGATTCTAAGGCAAATTTCCTTCTATTAAGTGATAACCTGGCAACATTTCAATTCACCCAAATGCTGAAAATAAAGCTGTCTATGCAGAACTGTTCACAGAGTTCCTGCACAATCATGCTAATCAATGCATAGAGACAGCTGTGCCACCAGGAATAAGACCAAAACAAACTAAATAAAAAACAAGTCACCTTAGTGGAATTCCAACATCAATAGGTTGTATAACAAAAGGGAGAAAGGCATGACAAAAATTAGGCAGTATAATGTCCAGGATAAAAGCTCTCTCATAAATCTAAACAAGCAACTCAAGAGGGTAAATCAGCCATACCAAAGCCAACTTTGAGGTAAAAATAGCCTCCCAGGCCAAGGACAACCATAAGGCTTTCTTTATTTATATCCGCAACCTCATATGCAGTACACAACAATGTGCAGAACTAATTGTAAATAGAGCTACCTACACTGATCCAGAAGATATAGCAAGTCTACTGGCTGTCAAATTCAGCTCCAATTTTACCCTTCTCCCTCAGTCACCCTTCAGTAAATGGTAACTGAACATAACCCCCCCCCTCAACCTTTACTAGGGAGCAGGTCCTCAGCTCACTTTCTAAGACCAAGAATACAACATCACTGCTCCCTGATAATATCCCAGGATGCCTATTAAATAGCATGAAATATGACCTAGCAGGACCACAAGACTCACTGTTTAACTGTAGTCTCCAGACAAACTTGGAAAACTGCAATGGTCATTCCTGTACACAAGGGAAGACCATTTATTAACTCTAATAACTACAAACCAATAAGTCTGACTAGGCTCACATGCAAAGCATTTAAAGAATCATGGAAATAATTAGCAACAACAAATCTTCAGTCATCGGGTCAAACCCAGTTTGGCATTGTCAAAAGCAGATCATGCCTATTCAACCTGGTGGACTTCTTCACTTCAAGAAGGTCATCAAAGCAATGGACAAGTGCAAAGCAGGGCATACTGCCTGCCTTGACTTGGACAAGGCATTTGATACAATACGCCACTTGGGCATTGCAGACACAATTACAGAATTAGGTATGTCACCCACTGGAGAGACAGGTGGCTCTCTAATAGGACCCAAGAAGTTTGGATAAGGGAGTCCACTACTGCAAAGAGGCCAGTCACTAGCAAGAGTCCCTAAGGGCTATGTTCTGGGTTCACTCCTTTTTGGCATCTACTTCTCTGTAGTCAAGGCTAGTGTTGAGGGCCTCTGGCTGACAAAATTGCCAGACAATTGCAAACTAGCTGCAGTCATAGAATACCCCCAATACACTAATATCCTTCAAGAAGGGCTGTATTGTGCAAACAGTTAATAATAAACTATGTTGAGCATGATGTTTTAAGAAGAATTAGGAGTCTGTAGCTTAGGACTTTTTAAAAGTAAAAGTATTCATGGTATACAGATTTCATGGGTAAATATGGCAGTATAGCAGTTAATATAATGCAGCTATAGATAGGTACAGTTAGCAAAAAGGTTACGCTGACAACTGAAAATAGAGGAAGAGAATCCATTAACAGAGGCACTGTCTAGGTCAGACCACCTAATATGCCCCAGTCACTTGGAAATCATTCATAGTTGGCTTGGTTTTCCCTAGTTGTCTGTTTTGCAGAGTTGGAAGACAGAAAGATTTGGATGGTGAGCTCTCCAACCTAGATCAACACAGACAGTGACAGGATAAAGTAAATCTGTAACACTGGTCTAAACATGCATAGGTTGTTTATTTACTTAGGGTTTGTTTTAAATTGGTGGCTGTGAGTAGTACTTCACCATCAAGTAAAGCACAGTTCTCAATACAAAATGAGTGCCAGTACATTGGAAATCATCTTATCATATGCACAAAAGATTCAACTGTTAAACTCCCACCCCAGACCTTAAATAATTAAAAAGCAAGTAGAATAACATATCATTACATCTGGGAATCATGAATAAATAATGTTTGCAGCAATAAGATTGAATTCCCTTATACCACGACATGCTATGCCATTGCAATGAGATAATACAAGTCACACCCCTGCTATGGGCTATTGCATAATGCAATAAAACAGAGGAGGTAGGGATCCCTTTCTGCAGGTGCAAGTGACAGGTCAGCAATGAACATGGTGTAAGGAGATGCATATCACTTTCTGCTGCTACAAGGAGACATGGCAGTAGGGGAGATGAGGCAGTGAGGTGAGGGTATGCGATTACTTCCATTTTCTGCAGGTACCATAATGTAGGAGACCTGAGAGAGCTGGAAGTGGGGTGGATATCAGTTTCTTCAGAGAATGAGTGGCAGCACAGGCATTATCTAACCACAATAACTACAAGGAGACATCATAGCAAGGAAGGGTAAACCTATGTAGGAGCACACTATTCAGTTTACAGGGGGGGGTGCAACATATTTTTTTTTCTTGGGCAATACACAAGCAATAATGCCCTCCATAGTGTGTGTTAATGTATAATTAATATCTACCCAGGGGTGTTGTGAGGCCCGATGCCTGCAGCGTCAGGCCTCTACATCCTTGGAAGGGCATTAATTACACACTAACACACACCCTGGAGGGCATTATTGCGCTTAGAGAATGGGGTCTCTCTAAAATTGTTGTGCTTTACTTATTTATGTATTTTTTAAGTACTATTTTATTTTTTAATATATTTTTGATGTAAAATAGTTCCTCCGCCTAATGTTTCATACTTGCTGTAGTATATGTCAATTTGTTGAAAGAAGCATTGTATATCCAAAATATAACACTTTAAAAATCCAGGTATTTACTTTATATTTTTGGTACCTTACTCATAAAACGTTTGGTTTATTGCCAGTCATTGGAGACAGAAGTTACTAAATAATGACATACATTTGAATTTCAAAGTTTTATTTCCTTCAGAAAATTCTTGCCAACACAAATCCTTTTAAAGTAAGTTTGTAATTTTATAAGAGCAATAATTAAACTCTGTTCTTATTTTTGAGCGTTTGTTCTCCTTTATTTTAGGCTTTATCCCGATTTCTTCAGCTGAAGGGTGCAGAAGTATACAAACCATTTTGCTGCTGCAAGTGGTAGATCTCACACTCACCTCTGCTTCAGAAAATGCATGCTAACACAAATCATTTAAAATATGTTCCTGTTTTGAGCCTTTGTTCTGTTTATTTTAGGTTTATCCAGATACCTTGATCTAAGCATACCTCTCACTGTACATATTTTTGCAGAATGTCCAGATTTTTGCCTCATATTTTTAGTCTGTTCCTCATAAAAATGTTTTTTGACGAACCACTAGATGATCTAAAGCTCAAAGTCTCTAAATAATGACAAGCATTTGAGTTTCAGATTTCATATCCTTCAGAAAATGCATGCTTACACAAATCCTCTTCTTCTAGCAACATTCAAAGTTTATAACAGCAATATTTAAAATGTGTTCCTGTTTCTTAGCATTTGTTCCCCACCCCCATTATGTCAGGGTTTGTCCACATTTCTTGTGCTAAGAGGTTGACAGGAATGTCTAAGAGGTGAAGAGGTATGTAAAACTACTGCTGCCAGGGATCATTCTCTCTTCACTATCTCTAACACATGCTACCAGGGGATCATTTGATCACTTTCACACTTCATACACACACACACACACACACACACACACACACACACACACACACACACACACACACACACACACACATTTCTGTTTTGCTCGATCGATTGCTCTCTCGCTCTTCTCTCTCTTACTCTCATACATACACTCTCACACACATGCTTTATTTTAATTTTTTTCTTTTTTTATTTTACACTCACTAGACAGCAAAAGCTCTGCTTAACAAGTGTAAAATAACATCTTAATCGCTCTCACTTTCACTAACATGCACACATATACACACATAAAAAAGGTGTGTGTGTGTGTGTGTGTGTGTGTGTGTGTGTGTGTGTGTGTGTGTGTGTGTGTGTGTGTGTGTGTGTGTGTTTATAACTAAAAAAAAGGTGTGTGTAATGTGTATGTGTGTGTGTGTGTGTGTGTGTGTGTGTGTGTGTGTGTGTGTGTGTGTGTGTGTGTGTGTGTGTGTGTGTGTGTGTGTGTGTGTGTGTGTTTATTAGTTGTCTTATGTTTTGTTTACATTTTACACTCACTAAACAGCAAAAGTGCTGTTTAGCAAGAGTAAAATAATGGCGGCTGTTACTTTTTCTCAGTCCGAGCTCCATGGCAGCTTGATTTGCTGCTGTGAAGCAGTGGACTCGTTTTTTGGCAGGCACTACTTGTACATTAATACTCTGCTGGAGAACGCTCGTTCTCCAATCAAGGCACTGATGTATAATTTGCCCATTCTGTAATATGCAATACATATTTGCATGGAATAATATATAGCAGAGGTTTCTGCTATGGCACCAGGGGCTTGGCATACCATACAGATGATAGCTAAGGCTTGTGCTATGCATTTTGGCCCATGGTGGTTCTAGATCCTGTGGCATTAAGCCTGCTGTACTTTTATTTCATTTTTCATGAGTTGCAGACTATAGCTTTAGTGCTGAGATAGTGGTAACTGACTATAATAGTGGCATTGGTACACCTCAGCCTTATGATATCCTACCAGTCAGTTTCATCTGCACATGTGCTTAGGTAAGCCTAACTTAACAAACTAACATCAACATTTTGATAGCTGCCCTGATTAATTTTATAACATCACTATTATGACAGAATTCAATAATGTTGCAACAATATTGACAAGGCCTGTATAAACAATTGTTTTAGAAACATTTTTGCTTCCCCATCACAGATGGCAATCAGCTGCTCCTGAGCCCCCTCCTGAATCCCAAGATCTCTGAAGCTAGCAGTTCTGCTAGAGCTAATCTAATATTTACGACCAGAAATGAGATTGATGTGTCCCACGGAAGCATCTTACTGCTGCAGGGGCATTTTCCTTTTTTAGTTTATGCCCTATCCAAATCCAGTTTTCATGCACCAACATGAAATGACACAGCCATTAAATCCCACAGATTCCTGACAGTGTGTCCCTATACAAACATACATACATACGAATGCTTCAGGCATGGGCAATAATGCCTTTCTAGCCTGCTAGTATTCCAAAACAGTTATTCCCATAATAAGTGTCCAGTTTGTTCTTAAAAATATCTAAACTAGTTTTTGCTTTAATGGAATTTGGAAGTATATTGCATGCATCCGCTACTCTCTCAGGGAACCAATTAGTACAACTCTCATTCCTATAGAATCTTCTACATAGTTTGTCCGATGACTCTCTACTTATTTTTGATAATCCGAAACATTCCCAGAGATAGTTGCCTCTAAATGCCCTATATACCTGAACAAGGTCTCCTCTTAAATGTCTGTTTGAGAAACTGTACAAGTTCAGATATTTTAGTCTTTCATAATAACTTAAATTTTCACATCTATGGACACCTTTGGTATATTTCCTCTGTACTCTTTCCAATCTACTCATCCTTGTTTTCTCATAAGGTTTCAATACTGTTATTCCATACTCAAGTTTGGGTCTAATGTATCTAACAAACACTGATTTTATCATTTCTGACTTCCTAAACTTTATAAATCTTTTTCTAAAACCTATAATTCTATAACTATCATTAATCAATTAGTTGATATGATTAGAAAATCTCAAAAGAGGATCTACGCATATACCTAGGTCCTTAAATGAATCACATTTCAATCTATGTCTCTCAAATCTCATATGCTTAGTTTGTGAAGTATTTATCAGCATATTATTCTTCTGTACCCAAATGGTCAGTTTAGTTGAGTTCTTTTGCAGACATGCCTATCTGTAAAACATGTAATCAGTTTACTCATTTGTCAAGTTATCTGCATACAGACTGTAGAACTCTTCAGATGGAAAAGGCAGCTCTGAAAGATACAATATAAACAAGTATGGATCTAGGCCAGAACCCTATGGCACACATTGACTGTAACTTAGAATTTCACCTCTCCAATTACTTTATGATACTTGCCATGTCCTGTTTGTAATCCATGCAGATATCCAGCTTATCAAGAGAACATCAACACATAGTTGTTCTAATTTGTTGATCAGTGTTTTGTGTATGACCCTGTCAAATGCCGAAATTAAATCTATATAAATTACATCACAGCACAATTTTTCATTTATAGCTATTATTATATTTATAGAACACCATGTTATCGATGGTTACAGATATATTTTCAACATATGTGTGCTGATATATGGTTGTAAGTCCCAACATTTCCATTTCTGAGAATAATTTATCCAAAGCAACTTTCTCCATTGTTTTTACGCAGCAAGACAGTAAACTTATGGGTCTGTATGACTCTGGGTCTGTCCTTCTCCCCTTTCCTTTAAAGATAGGTTTAACCAGTGCATGTCTCCAAATTTGAGAAATTTCCCTATATTTAAATGACCTAATGTCTTTTTCTTCTCTTTCGGCTATTCCTGTTAGGGGTCGCCACAGTGGATCATCTGTTTCCATTTCTTCCTGTCCTCTGCATATTGCTCTGTCAGACCAACCACCTGCATGTCCTCTCTCACCATGTCCATAAACCTTATCTTAGGCCTTCCTCTTTTCCTCTTACCTGGCAGCTTCATCCTTAGCATCATTTTCCCAATATACCCATCATCCCTCCTCAGCACATGTCCAAACCCATGCAGTCTTGCCTCTCTGACTTTGTCTCCAAACCATCTAGCCTGAGCTGACCCTCTGATATACTGATTTCTAATCCTGTCCATCCTCATCACACCCAGTGCAAACCTTAACATCTTTAACACCACTTCCAGCTCTGACTCCTGCCTTTTTGTCAATGCCACCATCTCCAACCCATACAACATAGCTGGTCTCACTACCCTCTTGTAGACCTTCCCTTTCACTCTTACTGGTACCTGTCTGTCACAAATCACTCCTGACATTCTTCTCCACCCATTCCACCCTGCCTGTACTCTCTTCTTCACCTCTCTTCCACACTTGTCATTACTCTGAACTGTTGATCCCAAGTACTTAAACTCATCCACCTTCACCAACTCTACTCCCTACATCCTCACCATACCTCTATCCTCCCTCTCATTCACATACACATATTCTGTCTTAGTCCTGCTGACCTTCATTCCTCTCCTCTCTAGAGCATATCTCCACCTCTCCTGGGTCTCCTCAACCTGGTCCCTACTCTCACTACAGATCACAATGTCATCTGCAAATATCATAGTCCATGGGACCTCCTGTCTGATCTCGTCTGTCAACCTGTCCATCACCATTTTAAATAAGAAAGAGCTAAGAGCTGATCCTTGATGTAATCCCACCTCCACCTTAAACAGATCTGTCACTCCCACTGCAGACTTCACCACTGTCACACTACCCTCGTACATATCCTGTACCACTCTTACATGCTTCTCTGCCACTCCTGACTTCCTCATACAATACCACAACTCCTCTCTAGGCACCCTATCATATGCTTTCTCCAAGTCCACAAACACAATGCAACTCCTTCTGACCTTCCCTATATTTCTCTATCAACAGTCTCAGAGCAAACATCACATCTGTAGTGCTCTTTCCCAGCATGAAACCATACTGCTGATCGCTAATCATGACATCCCTTCTTAACCTAGCTTCCACTACTCTTTCCCATAACTTCAAGCTGTGACTGATCAGTTTTATCCCACTGTAGTTACTACAACTCTACACATCACCCTTATTATTAAAAATAGGTACCAAAAACACTTTTTCTCCACTCCTCAGGCATCCTCTGACTTTCCAAGATTTCAGTAAACAATCAGGTTAAGAACTCCACTGCCATTTCTCCTAAGCACCTCCATGCTTCCACTGGTATGTCATCTGGACCAACAGCCTTTCCATTCTTCATCCTCTTCATAGCTGTCCGTACTTCCTCCTTGCTAATCTGTTTCACTTCCTGATTCACTATTCCCACATCATCCAACCTTCTCTCTCTCTCTCATTCTCATCATTCATCAGCCCCTCAAAGTACTCTTTCCATCTCCTCAACACACTCTCCTCACTTATGACCTAGTGTATAACAGATATAATGGTACTGTAACTTCATGCCAGAGTATTCTTATGTCATTATGACTAATTCTGTCTCCTCCCTGAACTTTGTTTGCATCTTTTTTGTAGATCTTTTTCAATATAATCTAATTTGATTTCAGTATCTGAGGTTACCTGGATGTTAATAGGGCAATTTATCATCCTTTGTGGACCCAAACTGCTTTCCATAAGATTTTGTAAGTACAGCTATCATTTATTGTGTCTAAGAACAAATTTTAGAATCTACACACAGTTTATCAATTTGCATATCTTTACTCCTAACATGTCTGATTTGTCTACAAAATGTATCTATAAGTTTTCTTGTGGTGAGTGCTATACCCCACTTGGTCCTCATTGACTGAGTGAATGCAGTCCCAATCAAAGCACCCTTCCCTCTCCCCCAGAACAGATGACCCAGAAGAATACTGCTCTTTACCTATCCCCCTGGCAACTCCTTGGGAACCAGTCCAGGACCACTAATTGAAATCGAGTCTCTTGGGATTCGAAAGGGACCACATCTCTCTGTGTCACAAAGCTATTATGGATAAGCTATTACATATATCACATTGCAGATAATGTTTTTCTTGTTTATGTATGACTATCCTGTCAGCAAAACAGCACCTTGTACACACAACAAATTGAACTTGAGTAACTAACATATAGAAGCCCATAATACTCCCAAGATTTCAGTCTGGATGATTTATAACTTATATTCCAGAATGCATTGAAAGAAACTATAAATTAACAGCACAGAGGATAACAGCTAGTGTAAAACTGCTAACCAGTAAATTATTCCTTGAGATGTATGTATATTTATACAATGACTGCATCATTATTTAAAAACGAGCATGTTGATTGGACAGCCCAACCAGAGTGTCTGTTGTACATCATGCATATGCCAGCAGAAAAAGTCTGGCCGCTGAAATACAAATGAGTGGACAGAATTTCTGTTGGTATTTGCTGAAGGACAGAGTAAAATACAAGAAAAATCAGGTGCATTCTGCAGAGCTAAATAATCAGAAAAGTACCTGATTTTTCTTGTATTTCTGTAGTGCCCCTTTGTAAAATCTTGGCGGTTAAAAAAATACAAAAAAAACAGCAGCAGAGATTCTCTCTTCTCCTACATTGTACTGATGTACTGCGCAAGTGTGGGAATGTAAGTCACATACACCTGTGCAATATATCAATAAATAAGGAAAAATGCAGATGAACACTACAGTGCTATTATACAAAGACATTATTTAAGAAAGGGAAGCAATTTCTTTCTGAAATAATGTTATTGTATAATAGCAATAATCCACTCCTGGGTGTGGGTGTATCAGGATTTACCCACAGATGGCTTTATTTGATCACTCAGGCTTCATCCTAGTGATCAAACCACACAAACCGTGGGCAAATCCTAATGTACCCACTTCCAGTCAGGAATTATTGCTTAAATAATTATGGCTGCTAGAGCAAAGTACTAATGTCTGTAATTATTCTTCTATATCTTAGGAAGAATAATTCCTCAGTTATTGTTATACCAGGTATGGTGATGTATAATACATGCATGTCGTTACTTCCTCTAATTTTTGAGTTTTGAGGAGAAATGAAGAAAGCTGGTGTGAATGCTATTTATGCTACTGAAGCTACTTCCATTTCATGTCTCTGTTTCTTATTTTTTCTGGAGAAATTACTTGAGTAATATAGAATTCAGGTTCCTCAAACATCCAAATCAATTCAAAACTGCCACTAGAGAGTACCTCCAAACTCGTTGGCCCTGCCTCTGCACACATCCACCCTGATCTAGCCCATTAATTCATATGTAATCACCAAAACATCAAACCTTTTTAGCTCGTAAACCTCTTCAAAGTACCACTCTTCTTCTCCATCTCTTATCTCCATGTCTAATGTCACACATCTCATGCAGTAAATAGTGTGGGAAGAAATAGCCAGGGAATTGTTATGGCTAGGCTTGTATAGGCCCCAGGGCCGATAGCCTAGTACCAACCTATGAACCTATGAACTCTCTTGACTGTTTCTTGAAAATGTTTGTATTGAATGATTTCTCTTATGTATGCTTATTATGTTTTTTCCACTATTATTTTTCTGATAAAATGTATTCCATTGTATCTATACATTGTAACCTGCTGACACTGTTAACACTAAAATTGTAAAACTGTGGAGCTTTTCTCCCCGGGCCTCCCCTGAAAAAGAGCTACTTAGCTCAGTCAGACTAACCCGGTCAACAAATATAAAAGAAAATAAATAATAAATAAATTATGTTTTAAAGTAATAAGATGTTTCCTTGGACACCTCAGCCTTGTCAGGTGTGACTATGGGGCTCTGGTGTATGTTCATAGGTTTTCAGTGTTATAAAACTGTCCTATCTATATAGATTGTGAGTTTAGCAAGTTGTGTGATGTGGTAGGACAGTCAGCATTGAAATCCATCTGAATTTTTGATGTAACAATCTTCTTCCATATCTTATATAATTATTGTTGTGGTTTATGAATGCATAACTTAAGAATTTGTTTAAGGATTCTCAGCAAACTTGACTACTTTTGCCATAACTTCACTGATCATGCCAAACTGTCCTGCTCATTTCATCCACATTTGAAAAGTACTGATTACAAAATGATCACCACTGTGTTGTAATATGTGAGCAAAAGACTGGAATTTCAGGTTTACTGTTTATACAGCAAACATTGCATTGAAGTGTGCATTTCTGCATACATTATGTTAAGATAAGAATGATAAACAACATTTTGGAGAATGTATTGTTGAAAGAATAACGTGTTTCACCTACATGCCAAGCAAGAATTATTTATTGTTAAGGCAATTAAAGGTACTATGTAGGTCAAATGACATGACAAAAGTCCTGGCATATACAATTAGAGTACACAGAAATAAAGCACGCTTGTTGTATTAAATCCAGGCATAAGAACTATGCTATTTCATTAAACCATCAATCCACAAAATTTAATTGTATTATTTAGACTGGTCATTTTTTAATGTTGTTGTATCTTTCGGCTTTTCCTGGTTAGGGGTCGCCACAGCTGAACTCCAGTCCGCTAATGATTGGAAGTAGATTTTTACGTGCAGAGTTGCCAGCTCTGATGCACAACCTTCAACGAAGGGACACCCATTCACACATGTCTCCACACAGAAGACGCTTTCGCTGAGAATCGAACAAGACAACATCTTACTGTGAGGCGACAATGCTACCGCAGCACCACCGGTCATTTTTGAATAAATATGTTTAATATCAACATTTTGATTCAGTTAAATACAGTGGTATTAGTAGCTGATAATATTAAATGAATATTGCAGCTATCCATATTTCAATAACTTGAAGTCAATGCTTTATTAACAGTTTTAAGTAAATTCTAAATTAAACAGTAGAATTTTAGTTTGCCTTGAGTGAATACTACACTGTAAACTTTTAGATACTTTTAGCCATCTCATAAGGTAAAAGGATTACCAACATATTTCACTCACCTCTGTTTATAAATACGCAGTTCAAAACTGAAGAAAAAATAGTTTAAATAGAATTTATCTCCAAGTTCTTTTCAGGTTCGTGGTGGGAACACTTGTAGTAACAAATTATTCATATTTGTACCACATGCTGCCCTTCTGTCACTTTATAAATGTTGAGAGCACTCTGTTAACCATCTGATATCTTCTCATATTTTACCTTTCTTCAGGAACAATGAGATTAAATTACTTCATAGGTTCATAGGTGTGTACTAGAGCCACTGGAGTGATCCCCAGGGTGAATTTTCTGTTTCCCATCCACTCATCAAGATTTCTCTTGAAGAGGGCCAGTGAGGTGCTCTGCTTGACATGTATGGGAAGTCTATTCCAGAGCATGGGCAGTCTCTGGGTTGTGAACCTGTCCCTCCAGCATGTTCTGTTGATTGTGGTAATGAGGTTGAGGTCTCTGGAGCACGTGGTGTGGAGGGATTGGGATTTCTTTAGATGTAGCATTTCTAACAGAGCTGGATCAGACATGGCTTTGTAAGTCAAGCAGAGATCGCCTCTAAGTAGGTGATATGAGACAGAGAATAGTTGGAGTGTTTTGAGTCTGTTCATATAGGACAAGTGTTTAAGGCCTAAGATCCTCTTTATGAGGTACTTTTGCCACCTCTCCAGTTGTTGCAGGTGTCTAGTTAGGTACATGCCAAATGGGGCATTGTACCCGATGGTTAGCCTAATGAGGGAAGAGTAGAGGGAGACAATGACCTCTTTTTTTCCTGGATGCAAAACCCTTAGTAATGAGATGTGCCACATAGAAGGACTTTCTGACGACAGTGGCAATTTGGTGGTCAAAAGAGGTTGCTGTCAGCCTGTGTTCCCAGATCTCTTATAATGCCTTCTGTGTTCAGTGGATTACCATCAATGTGGTAATTCATGGGAAATGTTTTTTTTCCCAAAGGGGATGATGACACATTTTTTGGCATTGAGCTTAAGGCCATGGTTCTGACACCAGTTGTTGGTCTCAGTGAGGCCTGAGCATTTCTTCAATTCCTTTAGAAATTTTCTAGATATTATCTTTTATAATATTTGTTTAATTAGAAGCTCCTTTGAATTTCCTATACTGTTTCTGAAGCTGTGGTATAAAGTACAGTTGAAATAAAAATAGTGTTTTTAGCTTGGCTTAATGGCCACAGCATTCTATAAACAAACCTTTTTTTTGCAGGTTTTTATGTTGAGATTTCCTTTAACACTTGATTTACATTGGGAAAAATTAACCACTGCATGTCCAGTTTAAGCACAAAGGTATATTATGTTCTCTCTCCTTCTCACTCTGAAGTACTTTAAGTCATACCCAGAAGTACTCAGAAATATTGACCCATGCTGTCAACAAGTATCTTCTGTTTAAAAAAGTTAAATACAGAAATTCTGTCTGCCGTAGCATTATCTTCATAAAGCACGTCTTAAGTAACAGAGTAAAAATGAACTTTTTGTTGCTTCTCTTAACTTTGCTGTTTTCCTTCAATACTTTTTCCCTCAATATTCCACCTTAGGGCCTGCCTCATGTCTCTTCTACACCTGCAGTAACAATTTAAAATGTTAAAACCCACTTCAGTGAGCCCCAAGACAAGAAGACTGAATGACCAATAAAAGGGAATTGCTTGCACACACCAAGTCTAAGATTATCATTTCCCAGAATATTCCCATTTCTCCAATGTATAATAATCTTGGAGATGGTACATGCAAGTCTGGTAGGTGTGGAGGTCTTACCCCCCACATCGAGGGGTGTAGAGGGACTTGCATCCTGCAAAAAAAAATAAAAGTTTAAAGGAGAAAAGCAATGTTCAACATTCTGTCTTCATATGAATGTTGGCCTTTTATTTGGAGTGTCAGCACTCAGCATTAAGAGTACCAACATTTCAAATCAAAGCCCTACCTGCAGCCAGTTGGCCCATTCTTTCTGTTGGGGAGGGAGGTAGGCATCACTGGGCTTAATAAGAGCCCTATGGCCTATTTGTTCATGCCTGGGAAGCCTAATCAATCCAATTTTTCCCCCACTGGTGCAAGTTGGGTGGTAGGGAGCAGGCCACCTTCAATTGCCAAGGAACAGATTATCCCATATCTGTCACAATCAGCTTGTTGATTTACAGTTGGGCAGAGGAGCCATGCAGGCCCCGCAAAACATCTCCCCTTCCCTTTCTCCACACAGCAGAGCTCCAGACTGATGGCATGAGACAATCTGGGCATTACAGGTGAGCAATACACCCTACCACAACTAGGTGTCACCAGTGCCATGGACCCAGCGTCTTTTAGCAGCGTTGCCAAGACGGGTGCAACTAAAAGACCATCAGTAGCAGATTATAATAGGGCCAGTTCAGGTGGCTGCCTAGGGACCATGACTTCATGTGGGCCCAGGGCAGCCCATGCACAAAATTGTTTACAAAAGGATGCAATGTTGTCGCTGCTCATCAGAATCCTTAATGCTGAAAAATGCATCCTCACATTTTACATTGTCCACATTACGTACAAGCATAACCAACACTTATACACATAAAACAGTACTTCCTGAATCACACAGCAATGCTGACAGTGGCATGAATGCCTAGAGCTGGAGCTGTTAAGGAAGAGGCAGCAGCCATTATAGATAGTTGTTGAATGAAAAATTGACTCTGTCATGCTAATTTGTTTCTTTCTTTTTACAGCTGACTGCATAAGTCATGAATTTCTATAAAATAAATTGCTTACTCTTGTCATTTCGGTCAGATGGGAAGCTAATTGGACATGCAGCTGCTGTATCTGTTTGAATAAGACATACATTTACTGCAACAGACAACTGACTTCTAATTTTTGATTTTCTGGAGTGGACTTAAAGTGGAAACATAAAAGTAATGTGGTTGGTGATATCATGTGTGGTATTTTCTTGAAACGGACTGCTGCATAGAGTTATACATGTGATCTGAAGTAGTTTACTTCATTTGGTCTTCAACCTGTGGGTCTCGGATCCACATCAGATCTGAAATGGCCGCATTTTCCAGCTATGGATCTGAGCTCCAGACTCCTCCCCTTACCCATAATGCTCCCTTGTCTCCCTTCTCCCTTCAGATCTCATTTGTCACCGTTGTGGTTACAAGCATGGTTTCTGAGCTCCAGCTAGTAGGTTATGGAAGTGAACAAAACTTTAGTTTTTCTATCTGATCTCTTCCTATTTTCTTTCTTATATCTTTTCTTTCCTCCCCATTTCTGCATTGTACAAAAAAAAAAAAAGCTTTTTCCTCTCTTTCTCTTTCCCTATCTAGAGACCACACACATGTGTGTGTGTGTGTGTGTGTGTGTGTGTGTGTGTGTGTGTGCATGTGTGTGTTTGGTCCTGATTCGGTGATGGCAGAAGCCCCTAAGGCAGGGTATAGGAAATGCACAGAGTGCAGCCATAAGCTATCTCCATTGGATAGCCACACTCTGTGTGTGTGGTTTGCGTAGGTACAGACCACCTTAAGTCCCCCTGTCCTATTTTCACTGGCTTCAACCCCAGGGCACTTAAAGACAGGCAGGACAAACTGATTCTGAAGGGTTTGCTCCCCTCTTCAGGGACTACAGTCCCTTCTTCCTCAGCGGAGGTAGCAGCGGCTGCTGCATCTACTTCCTCTTCCTTGACCTCAGGTATTCAAACTCCCGCCAAGTGGTCTGGGGAAGGGGATAAGTCTAAGAAAGTCCAGTCTCGCAAGCAGTCCCCTGACCACTCATCGCAGGTGGGTCCACCACCCAAAGTTAGATCTCCAACTAGGCCTGGGTCTCCTTGTTTGCACTCACCCAGGTTCTCCCCCAAGCCCGAGGAGACTCGTAGCTGGTTCCCAGTTAGGTCTTCTCCCCACTGGCTCTCCTGACCTGTTTCGGTGCCGTTCTCCTACTCCACCCAGAGTCTCAGTGAAGCGGAGATAGACAAGATGATGCAGAGATTTATTCACACTCAGATCCAGATGTGGGTCTTGATGGAGCCATCTCCCTCTGGAGGGAGCTCCTTGCAACCTTTTTTCTGACCATAACTCCTTCTCTGATCCGATCTGTGTTTTCTGAGTTTTTGGATCAGAGGACCCTTGGAGTCCATGAGGCGGTGCCGATGGTACCATGTACCTCAATGCAGGCTGTTGCTTTGAGCTTGTCAGATTTGATGGGATCGGATCCGTGTTCTTGGAGGCATAGCCTCAGGGTTGGATCTGAGGGAGTGCTCTCTGCTCCAAGCACTTTGGAGTGGAGCATTCCACTTGGCATCTCGGCTCCTAGAGGCTCTGCTCTGACTCACCTGTCGGGTCAGGGGGGGCAAGCCCTGCCAGGACATCCCAGGAGGTTCATTCCCCCTCAGCATTTGACATGGTGGAGAGGGTTCTCACAGTGTCGAGGCCTTTGACCATCTCATTCTCAGACTCTGTCCAGACCCCCTTGGCTCTGAGTGCGGTTCTGACCATCTTGCCATCTCAGGGACAGCCCGTGGTCGCTATGCCCCAGAAAGTTCTGGTGAAACACCAAGAGGTTTGTGAGTCCTACTCAGCAAGTCCCCCTGAGGAGGTACCCTCACAAACGTACATGCAAGAGGAGGCACTTGGACTCTCCTCCAGAGTCCCTCACAGAAGACATGAACATGGATGAAGGGGAAGGTTCCCCAAGGTCACCCCCCCGAGGATGTCTCCTTTGGAGACA
Organism: Protopterus annectens; assembly: GCF_019279795.1. Taxonomy (NCBI): domain Eukaryota; kingdom Metazoa; phylum Chordata; order Ceratodontiformes; family Protopteridae; genus Protopterus; species Protopterus annectens. The sequence goes on along the minus strand of NC_056732.1, from coordinate 610,557,265 downwards.
TCATGGAGCTCCTTTGCCAGAGGGGAGGGTGGTCTGCCCCAAAACTGACCTCAGATGAGTCTGTGTTCCTGGAAGCATTTGGCTTGGGCCCATCTACCTCTTGAGTGTCCCCTCCTGCTGATCCACTTGTGGATCTAATAACATCTAGGGCATGGAAGGAGCGGACACCATAGAGCCCATTCCTAAGTGCCCCGACAAAGTGTTGAGCCCCCCGTCGGACAGAACACATTGGAACAAGGGATCCTCAGTAGAAGAGATGATGGTGCTGGCCTCCACCAAGAAGGAGCTCATGCAGGAGAGCTCCACAGTTCATCCCCCTGATTGAGAATCAAGAAGAGGGACCATTTTGGGAAGCGAGTATATGCTTCAGTGACCTTCTCATTGAGGGTGCTGAACTATATGACACACATCATTTGACTCCAGAGAGGTCTAGTGAAGGAAATCATGGAGTCTATCCCAGAGTCCATGTTGGTGGAGGACAAAAAGATGTTCTCCATCTGAATGGCCACTCTCAAAGTGGTTGCCAACATGTCCATGTGACTGCTCTCTCATGCTATGGAGAGATCCACAAGGGCAGCCAGAACAGGCATTGCCATCAGGTGTCATGCCTGGCTCCAGTTGTGTCAACTTTTTGAGCCCTTCAAGGGGTCTTTCACCAATGTCCATTATGATGGTTTTTCCATCTTCGGGAAATCTGTGAAAGAGACACTGGTTCAGAGCGAGAAGGATGGGAAGACACTGTCTGCCATCGAGATCCACTTCTTGTCTCTTCAAAGATCCTTTTCCAGGAATCAGTGAGGATCAAAGAAGATGTGGTTCCATGGTTCCAGATGTTTCAGGCATTTTCCCAGGATGCTCAGTATTCTCTGTCTCCCAGAGGCAGAGGGGGGGTCATCATAGATGCTGCCAGAGAGTCAGAGGGGGTCCTAGGAATTTCGGAGGCAGTCGGGGGTCACCTGTCACTACACCTGAAGGCATGGGAGTCCATTACAACAGATCGCTGGGAGTTGCGAATCATATCCAGAGGATATTTTGTTCCATTCAAGGTGCATCCCCATCCAAACAACTTCCTCCCAGACGTCCCACCTGTGCAATGGGAGGAGGCAGTGCTAGAAATAGGAAAGCTGCTGAAGAAACAAGTCATCCAACTTGTCCCCCCAGACCAGTCAGGATCTGGCATTTGCTCCATGTTCTTTTTAGTGCCCAAGAAAATGGGGACCTCAGACCAATCTTGGATCTGTCCACATTGAACATGTCAGTAACCAAGGCAAAATTTCAGATGGTCACTCTTCAATCTATCCTGCCCTTTCTGCAGGCCAAAGACTGGATGTGCTCGATCGATCTCCAGTATGCGTACTACCACATCAAAATGGACAGGCGCTCCCGGAGGTTTCTTCGCTTCCAAAGTCTCAAGTCTTGAAGACAAATGTGCAACTACTCAGATGGAACATTATGGTGAGTACATAACTTCTTTTTTTGATTGTGCATTTCAGGTAGTGGTTTTCATGTAATATGCAGTAAAAATGAGCAGTTTTGTTAAGAAGTTTTACATTTCTATGTGATATAATAGATTCTACAATTAAAGGATAAACAGAAGAGTTTATGATGAAATAAATATGAATAATGTAGGCAAGACATGAAACAGAGAAACAGGACAGAAACTATTAATGCTGCTAAAGAAAATAGAGAAAGAAAATTCACAAAGGAGGAAAAAGACTATTTGAATAAACAATACAGAAATTAATACTCCCCCGGATTCACTAATCCTCCATGTAAGACTAAGTCTTACACGGAACCTGCATTTGAACGGTATGATGTCAGCGTGCCATGCATATTCATGAGGGCACGCTGACTCATCCTCAAGTGTAACACGGACCGTGCAGGAAGGCAGGGGGCATGTCCGACTGCCAAGTAGTGCAAAGGTCCACGCCCCTGCAAGAGTCAGATTTGTGAAACGTCAACACACATGAGCGAGTCCACTCAAATGTCAACAAACCCAACATTACACATCCCCACATACTAAACCTCTTTCAAATTGTAAAATGTAAAATTTGTATTTTTTTTATAATTCCCAATATAGCTTCCCATATGTGCGCGTGTTTGCGTGGGTGTACCCATTGCTTAGCCACAGTTAGCAATTTTGACATCGAAGAGCATATAAGAACTATTTATGCAAATTAAGCCAAATAGCAGAGTGGTAGAGACTTCACCCAAAGAGGATGCAGTCACGGTTCAAGTCCCACCACACCCCTTTCTATTTCATGTTTTAAAGTAGTATATGAAATAATTCCTGACATATATAAATAAAATTTTACTAAAATGCATTGAAATGGCCTATGTATCAGTGATCAAAAAGTATATTATTTACATATAAGAAGGATCCTGACATCTAATTGCACGTAGCTAAGCAGGGTATTACCCAGGGCAATAAAGTTGCCCATAGCTTAGCAGCACTTTACCAAGCTCAATATAGTTGCCCATAGCTAGGCAGCATTTTACCAAATGCAATATAGTTGCCCTTAGCTAGGCAGGACTTTACCAAGTGCAATATACTTGCCCATAGCTAAGCAGCACTTTACCTAGCACAATAGGTTTGTGCGGAGCTGCGCACCGCTCTAACCAGCGCACCATAGGGCAACGTGGCTTAACGTGGAGCAACGTGGGGCAAAGCCGGCTAAACACAGCCACACCCTCTAGCCTGTCTGGACAGTTGTAAAATAAAAAGCAATGACAAGGTTCGACCCTGGGACACTATGCACCATAGTCAAAGCACTGACCCACTAAGCCATAACAGATTAGGAGAAATATGCACTGTTAACATACATATACTAATAAATGGAAGATTAACCATTGCTAAGCAGGTCTGCAGTCAGCCGAGAAATTACAAAAATGGCCAATCACAAAAAAGTGTGGGAAATTCGGCATATTTAAGCTCCATAGGCGGGAATACTCACCATAACTGATTGTAGCTGCCATCTGTAGTCAGAATGTCTGGTGCTGGAGAGGGTATTCGCTTTAGAGCGCAACGCTGGGGCATCGAGGAGTCAAAATACATGGTTTGGCTCCTTGTCCACCATCATGAGTCAAGACTCCTGCAGGACCAGTTCCAAGGGATGGAGTACAAAGCAGAGGCTTGGAACCGGTTAGCTCATGATCTCACCAGTGCCACAGGCATCCCTCGGACTGGTGAGCAGGTCCATCAACTCCATGCAGACCTGAAGAGAAGGAAGCAGGACCGACTAAACCAATGGATACAGAAGGCCCGTGACATGCAAGATGCCCCACCACTGAGTAGGTAGCCATGGAATGAAGTATGTTGGACATGCTAATTTAGTCTATATAATGGATATGAATGTCTCAATATCCCTTCATTTACTCCACAGCTGCAGGTGACTGTGCTGTGAATCAGCAAGCCTATACAGATAGGCTGCTAAGGCTGCGCCACCAGGCAGGTTAGTAATTCTTCTGCATGTATTGTTATTTAAAATAGGTGAGAGAGCCTGGAAAAAAAGTGTTGCAGCTCCATAATAAAGGCGTAAAATGCCCTGAATAATGTCTCTGCATGTACTGTTATATAAAAAAAGTCAGAGAGCCAGAAAAAGAGTGTAGTAACCCATTAATAAAGGTAAAAGAAGTCCAGAAGAAATATCTCTGCATGTACTGTTACATAACATAAGTGAGTGAGCCAGAAAAAGAGTATGGTAACCCATTAATAAAGGAAAAATAAGTCCTGAATAATATGTCTGCATGTACTGTTATATAACATAAGTGAGTGAGCCTGAAAAAGAGTGTTGTAACCTATTAATAAAGGTATAATACATCTTGAATAAGTCTTCTGTATGCACTGTAATACCAAATAAATGAGAGAGAGCCTGTAGAAAAGTGTGTAATGTAATTAATAAAGGTATAATACTTGGAGTGTGTTTGTGTCACTTACTTTGAAATGTTGTTGTACCCTTGCATTTTATAAATAGTACTGTTGTATTAAGTGCTGTCAACCCACAGTAGGGCAGTCCCATATAAAGTGGATGAAGGAAGTGCCAGTAGTTGTGAAGTATATATACAGTCCTCAACAGTTGGTGATTGGCTGGCATGCATAGGTAAATCTGGCACATGAGTAGCTTGTTAATGTGTACCCCAGAAATGTGATTGTGCTACATAAAATGTAGGTTTCTGTAGAAATGTAACAGAAAATGTCACGTGAACACATCCAGATATGTAGATATATACATATACATAAAATATATAAGTATGTAGCAGTAACATCTGTATCTTGGACAGTTAGTATGTCAGATATAGGTCAGGTATATAATGAACTAGCCAAACCCATTACACAACCTAATGCACGTTGCCAAGTATAATAATACATGTGGGGGATATACACCTGCAGTCAATAGGAATGTAGTGTAGACTAAAAGTACTTATAAGATGTTAATGGCGGTATCTTTTTACACCCTACTGTATGCGCATAAACAATGCAATTCCACACCTCAATGGGTATGTCTAATCTCACATTTGTTGGGACATATGTCCTATTGTTCTATAAATATCTGCATGAACTTTGATGCATGTACCCTGTTCAAACACCCCAATCTTGGTGGCCTGTTGCCACCAATCATCCCTGCATGCTGTTGGAATGTCCAATGTCGTTCAATATATGCATGTGTTATGCTTGCTGTTCAACTGTTGGAACCCTGGTGTGTTGGGTTAATGGGAATATTACTGCATGCTGTTACAACTAATTTGGAATGCTGTTGTCTATGTTGCAATTAAACACACCTAAACACAGAACGTATGGGAGGGCCGGTCCCAGCGGACCCATCTGTCCCTCCTCAGCTGGCAAATGCACCTGGCACCAGCAGGTCCGGTGCCTAGCCCGGGCTCCCTTCCTCCATTGGTCCTGTGCCACCTTTGGGTGGAAGCACTGCAGGGGATGAGGCTCGTCCCCCCCGTGCAAGAGTGGGCGGAGAAGAGCCACCTGTCACCCTCCAAAGGGTCCGGACTGTGGTGCGTAGGGAGATCCAGCGTTCAGTTGCTGATCCCCTATGCCAGCTCAAGGCGAGAGTGGCGCGACTCATGGGTGAGCCTGCCCCTCCTACGCAGCCCCCAGCACAGCCACCCTCTGGGCTGTGAAGGTGCAGTGGTGACTGCCCATGGGTGGGGATCTCAGTTCCACTGTTACCATCTGTGGGCTCAGGGGCTTGCGATTTCCAAACATCCGTCCCAGTCAGTTGTGTACACCCACCCCATGTGTCATATTCCGCCCCTGTATGCGTCTTGTTTGTCTTGTCTGTTTACCTCCCCAACCTACCTCCCCAAATACACCTACTTCCTCTACCTCACTTTCCACTCTCACCTGAAAAAAAAAAAAAAGGGCAATCTGTTCCCACAAAAAAAATTACGCCCCATACATAGCTGCCCATTTCACACATATGTCCGCTGGACATGTAAACTGATAATTATAATTGGTAGTACAACATACTTTGTTGTCCCCACCCCTCTCTCAGGGGTGGAAGGTTCCAAATTTTACTCCAAATCTATTGCATATGCACAGCTGTTGCTGGTAAAGAAATGGGCAGCTATGTACCTTCCCTACACCCATCCTGCACACCTCGAGCTGATTTCCCTACTGTCTTTCCCTCTTTGTGCCCCCTTTTTAACACTTTCCTATCTCCCCATTTTCTTTTCTTTCAAAGAAATTAGCATGGGGGTTAGCGGGAGTAAGCACCTTTAAGCAGTAGTAAGTGGGTTTGCACCAGTGTGCACATGTGTGTGCTTAGCTTAGTATTGCTAAGCATTGCGCAAACCCACGCAAACCCACTTACAACTGCTTAAAAGTGCCTTAGTCACTCTGTATGTCAGGGCCTTTGTTCTGCTCAGCAGCAAAATAAAACACCTCAGTCAGTCTCAAACCCCAGACCTTGGACACACTAGCCTGCATGAAGTACCACTAAGCCACAGCAGATATACAATAATTTGGTGCTGAAATAAATATATCATGCATTACAATGAGGGAATGTAAAGGGAAAATAGGAATGCCATAACACAAATCTTGTTCTGTGGGTCTTTACCAGCAGTTGTTGTGGAACTGCATGACATGACTGTGAAAAGAAAACCAGCCATTCTAGCAGGGAATAATGTTACAGTAGCACATTACAAACCCCACACAGTATCAGACCAGGATAAACACTGGCATAGTTGAATAGGGCAGAGGCCAGACTTCCCAACTGTGACTGCTTTACAGGGATGTCCCTGATTCATAAACAAATGTTAGCTGTGCCCCTCTGAATCACTCTGAAAAGTACTAACATTAGGTAGAAAAGTGAGGAATCACACTTAATGAATAATGTCAATAAGTGAGTGTAGACACTGCTTGCACATCAGAAAAGGTGTAGTAATACATATGCTCCGATTCCCTCTAAGTCTTAACTGAAATATGTCTGTAATATATTACAGGTGTATCTCACTTTTATGTACCTTTCCCTGAGGCTGTTCAAATATATACCTGAGAGTATCTGAGGCCTGGCAGAGGCAGAAATACACAGGCATATCAGCATTTCTGCTGTTACACACTCTGCAAATAGCTTTGGAAGGAGTTCCACAAGCATGCCCTTATGTAGGAGTACAACACAGAAATATCAAAGGATGTAGCCATGTACTGCTAGCAACCAACTGTGACAATGCCATTGTTCCAGTGCTGAAAAGACTGGTGTGGTGCACATCAAAGAATAATAGGCTAACCTCTGGCTACCATCTGTATATGTCCACAGGTGGGAGCTACGCAGACAGACTACTTGCCTTGATAGACTAACAGGTACACAGCAACCGTGTATGTTCAGCAAGATAAACATCACACGATAATAAATAATGCTCTCTGCAGTTCTGCACCCCTACCCAAAAGTAATATATACCTGTGTATTCAGGCAAAACCAAGGGTGTAGGTAGGCATACTCAGTACTGAAATATGTCCAGTTGTCTTGAGCAGCCTGTGCTAATGTCAACACAAACAAACCACAAACTAATCAGAAGTGAGTAACTTAATAATTACAGTACAGCAGTTCACAAACAGTGCATGTGCCAGAGGAATACATTGCAATAACTACTTTTGTTTGGCAGTTAATTGTCCAATTCAAAAAGAAAGTACATACTCCCATGTATCCTGTGTTAGCATTTGGAGGGATGAGTAAAAGTCTACACTGAGAAGTGTGTACTGGAAGCAGCAACATTCAGGTTTCAGTACAACATGCATATCACTGGCTACAACCCTAGCTTCAGATATGAGATATATACCAACCTTCTTACTGACACAACGGTGTCCAGAGCAAACAAGCATGAGCCCCACCTTGGAAAGCTGAAAGGGCTACGCCTACCTAATCTAGCATTTTATAGCAGTGGGCTGCAATCACAGTGAGTACTGCAATTACCACACAGCAGGCTGCATGCAATTACTAAATGGTGTGCACCAATTGGTGCAGAGGCCGTCACATGCACATGTGCAGATACCTAGAAAAGCAGGCTGTACCTGCTGTCCACACATGCAATAATATTATTGCAGGAATACAGAGAGAGTGAGAGCGAGAGAGAGACAGAGACACAGTCAAAAGAGACAGAAACAGACAGAGAAAACCCAAAAAACAAAAAAACAAAAAAAAAACAAACAAAAAAAAAAAACCAGTAACAACAGACAGGGCAGATAAATACAAAGGTAAGGTATGTAACATATGTATTTGCCGGCATGTAGTAGATGTTCTTGAAGAGTACTCTACATACTGTGAATCATCCATATGTGGCAGCAGTACATATCTATATGTATCTGTACATGTGCGTAGGACAAGGGACATACTGCAACTGTTAGTGAAGGGTGGACTTATATATGTTGTTGAAGGTTGTTATGTGCATATATCTATGTAGGTTGTAGTGTGTGGCATAGAAAACAGCATGCAGTGCTGGTATATGTCATGTGGTGGTTAAACGCTGTGGGACTGATTTATCAGATCTGCTGTGTTACAGCCAGTGAGGCCTGCTAAAGCTACATGGGCTGAGGACACCAAAATGCATTCTGCACAACACTGTGCAATATTATTGCATAACTGTATATCTCACAACTGTCGCATAATTGATATCCCCACCATGAAAGGTGGACTGTATATGTGCCTATATGTGCATCTATATGTACAGCAATGGATGTTTAGATATATGTGTGTATATATATATATATATATATATATATATATATATATATATATATATATATAAGAGAGAGAAACGGGGTCATAAGTACTGAAAAAGGTGCGTGGTGACCAAGGCATAGACTGAAGACCAGTGTCGATACTGCAGTGCCATCCCTCCTTTCCAAAACACTGTACCTATTAACTACCACATAGGTGGAAATTTACCTAACACTGAAGGTGTGATAAGGGAACATGGGACACAGGTGGACAGTAGCCTCCCCTTTTATAATCACAGTGCCACACTAGTCTTGTAATCTGTCTACATGGTACGTGTCATCACAAAAGTTGTGTCATCTAGGGAAATATAGGTCAGTGTTCCACTCTACTCCTCACAATGCCCCGTGTGGTATGTACCTCACATGACAACTACAGCAAGTGGAAAGGCCACAGACATACCTCACAAAGAGTAATACTGGCCTCAAACAGATGCCCTATGCAGACTGACTCACAAAACCACAGCTAGACTGTGTTGCATACCACCCACACAGAGGTGACCTCTGCCGGATATACAGAGGTATGTCACACCCATAGCTGTTGGACAACCACCATGTCAGCATATCACAATTCCTCCGGGCTACACGCTCTAGGGCCCTAAACATTGTCAGCTCACTAAACAGCACATGCTGGAGGGATAGGTTCCTATCTCAGAGATATGCCATACTCTGGAATAAACCACCTATCAATAGCAAACAAGGCTCCTCATTAGCAGTTGTCATAAATACCCGATGATTGTTTGGGAGATAGGTAATACACCCCGGGAATCACCTCTGTGGTTCTGGTTGACAGGGGCAAGTGAAATCAAATTACATGTGTGTCAAAGACCAGGGTAGCATATGGCTAGGCTGCTCTAGGCCCTAGGGCCAATAGTGTATTACCTACCTATGACACGATGCACACACACATGTACTCAGTGCAATACCTGCTATGTGAGGTTGAATGAGTGTGATGGTGAATGTGTGCAAGGTCTGTAAAGGTGTGATAGCTTAGTGTGAATTTGTTTCTGTCATGGTAGTTTGTGTCCTAGCTGTGAGGCCAGCAAAAGATGTGTATGTTATTGCTAGACAGACATAGTAGTATGGCATACATTGTGACGTAGTTCCTTGTTGATGACTGTGGTGTTCCCTTGTAGGCTAAAGCAATACATGTATGCTTAGTGAGTGGTACTGCTGATGAATCCAACTCCCATATGAACTGTAGTACTACCTGAAGCTGTAGGCCTAAACAGCACAGTATGGTGTATGTTCACATTGCTTGGAAACACTGTCTTGTGTGTTTCCTGTAGTCTGCACAGATTACATACCTCAAGCATAAGATTTTTAAGTAGTGGCACACAGTACTGTATGGTACACAGGTAAAGCTCATCTGGGTTGGCATACATTTGTGTGTTGTATGTATGTCTGTTGTGTGTGTAATTATACCTGTACCATGCCCATAATCATATGTGTGTTACAGGGTATACATGTGTATCTAGCAACATGTATACTCTGTTACAGCAGTATGCCACCTATATTAACAACTGTGCACATATATTAGGCAGGGGTATGGCATCAAAGACTAGGGTGGTTTACTGGTAATACTGTAACTGTACTTTACATTCATTGCAATAGATGACATCTTTCTTCATGCATTAGCTTGATATATACCCCTGTGGCGAGGTTGTGCATTGTGTCACAAACAGTGTGCCGGGTACTGGTGTATAGTGGTTTGATATACAGAGTGTGCCAGGCACTGTCAGTCAGTTGTGGCCTGAGCACCAATATGTGGTATTGAACGTGTGTATCCTCTGACAGACAAATGGATGCTATATATGGCAGTTAAGTGATATCTGTAGTTAAGGGTGTAAACTGCGCCACATGACTCGCTCATACATATTGCTCATTTCTCTTTCAGGGCGATGGCCCACCAACGTAATCCCTGTTACACAGCAGCAGAGGAACAGGAAATCCACCACAGCCTGGTGCAGCACTACTCCCTGCTGTTTTCCAGAAGCAGCCAGCACCAGCATGAGAAGACTGCACTGTGGCAAGATCTTGTTCGTCGGGTAAATGACATAGGCATGCATAACTGGACATATGAGCAAGTACGCCATCACTGCAGTGATTTAATTAGACATGTCCAGCAGTGTGCGTCTAATATCCATAGACAACAGCTTGCCACAGGTGGTGGGGTGGCCATTCATCCCCCCCTCACCAGAGTGGAGGAGCTGCTCCTAAGCATGGTGGCTCCTGGCCAACAACAGCAACTGCAACAGACATGTGTCGTCATGGAGGCCCGAGCCACCCAGCATGTTGACATGGAGCGTGCAGGTAACATTCCCTATCTGTAGACTACTGTTACCTGTATTTTTAAATAATGCATATGTGAGATGTGTACCGTGTGTTTAGCAGTTGTGCTGCCTAGTGTTGTGCAATACTGATATTTGGAATATTATCTGTACACCTGTGACTGTCGACTGTTGTTCTACTGTAGTTTAGCAAACCCACAGTAGCAATGCCACAGTTGTGGCCACTGACAAACTGTCTCATATTCTTGTAGGTCCCTCTGGTGTGACAGCAGGGCAGACGATCCATGCTGGTGAGTGTGTTATAACTTTAATATTGATAATGAAATGTACATGTCATAGGTCAGGTGTAGGCCATGTACACATAACACACCTACGCATAATGCATGCTGTGCATGTTTGCTGTGAGATGTTGCACATCTCTGTAATGTCAGTAGCTGCCTCAATCACATGCAATACACAGAGCATCAGATACACTTGTGGCAACACCGTACTGCACATTGGATAGGCATAGCTGATACACATATACACAACATAACACGTTTGTCATACGCAGTACACCTCAACATGCTACATATGGCGTAACCACACACCCGCTGTAAGGTCACACTTCAGTATCCCACATGTCATCCACACAGCACACATGATATACCTGAGGGGTAGAGGCCTATCATGGGGCTGTGCAACACTCTTCAACACATAACACAGTCATGTTAGGCAATGCTCCCTATTGGGCACCTCACACACCTATGTACAAAGTGGCTGTGTAATTGTGAATGTAGCCACGGCACTGCAGTTCAGGTACAGCATGCTAGGCGGTGGTCTGTCACACATTAGTAGCCTTGAGTGACCACATGATGCATGATGATGATGGCTCATGGTACTACACTCCATCCAGTTACAGTGACCACGGTACTACACATAGCAGTTATTGCTTTGCACCTCAGTGTTGTGTGTGTGCAAACATATGCACCTATACACAATATGCATAGCATGTTGTGTGTGTGCAAACATATGCAACTATACACAATATGCATAGCAGTTGCCATCTGTACAAAGTGACACATATATGTCCTGGAATGCTATTGGGTGCATAGGTCACATGACACACGTTGGGTATGTGTGATGTTTAATTTTGCAGTCATGTAGCATGCCATGTCATAGCTGGCACTGACATATCTGCAATATGTCCCACACTCACCATAACCACTGTACAATGGCCATGTCGAGCATTGGTATTCCATCATGTATACATGCACCACTCATCCCATGTGTGTACATAGCATGCATATGCTACACCTGTGCCCACAATTATCTGCTACAGACACAGACACTGTAATCAGACATGGAAATCTATGTGACACACAGATAACACATGCAGCCATGGTATGTATACCTGTGAGTGATAGTGCACAGGACATTGCAGAGCTTATAATACTTGCACAGCAATGTTGTGTCCTTGTACACATTGTGTTCCAGGGTGTAGCCAATCGCTAAACAACTACACACATGCATCAAAGCCATGTGTACTGTTATTAACTAGGGCTGTCTACACTCGCACAGCATGGTCTTGAGCAACACATATTCTGCATGCTGACATGTGTGAGGTGACTGTTTGCCTTGTGATACTGTCACCCACCTTCAACCACTACTGAGTATGTTTTGGATTGCTGGTGTGTGTGTGTGTATCTGCTGTAGAGAGGAGTGTATTTGTGTGCATGTGTGCATGTGTGCATATGCGCACGTGTTCATGTGTTCATGTGTTCATGTGTGCATGTGTTCATGTGTTCATGTGTGCATGTGTTCATGTGTGCATGTGTGCATGGGTGATAACATCATGTACAGATTGTAAAGTGTGTTTCCTGTCTTCCTCTCACAGTGCTGAGGTTGGGTTGGCTGAATGCAGCAGGGAACCTGAAGTCACTGCCACAAATAGTGGAGATGATGATACATGTATTGTGGCACAGGCAGGTTTGACAGGGTCTGTCATTGGTCCACCAATCGACAGTACACAGCTTTCCACCTCATCTATGCGTACACTCATACTGCCAATACATCCCTCATCACCAATGGCTTTAGCTGAGGGACAGCATACAGTTGGCATTGACCAGGATAGTGTGGTATCCATGGCACATGCATCCCCTCACAGCAGCCATACCCAGATTCCTGGAATGGTACCGCATAGGCGGATGTCCAGGGGTTCTCATGGGAGCACCGCTGGTCTTAATGCCCCTGGCAGACATGCCCCCACAGGTCTTACAACCACAGGTATGTTCCAGGCTGTAATGCAGGCACAAGCACGTATGGAATGGTACACCAGACAGCGTGCAGAGGGCCCATAACACCGCTATCAATGACAGTATCCATGACCTTGCCGGTGCCATCCGTAATTACACCGAGGTCATTGATAGACATTGGGGTGAGACATTATATGCCCTTCACAATGTGTTTTCCATGAGCCAGGACCATGCGGGATGGTTGAGACGTCGACGCGGATGTATGCCAGCAACATCAACTGCTGGCAGTCATCGCGGATGACCAACAGATCACAGCCGCTCCCGTAGTGGCAGTACCAGCCCCAGCAATGCTGGGGCTGGCCTGTTGATTGACCATCCTAGTAGACCACGTGCACGTGGCTCACGCCAGTCCCAGCAGGGACATGGGCCCAGTCGACATACCTCTGCCTCTGATGATAGTACCCAGTCAGGCTTGGTACCCAGTACTGTCCGTAGCACCCCTGCCAGGCACAGGTACCATATCCATGCCCAGAGACAATGATCTGTACAGCCTGGCAGGTGCAGTCTGTGGCTGTCCCACAGCCTCCCGTATATGGCAGCCACATGGTGGAGCTGTGTGCATGCAGACACACACACATAAACCAAATGCCTAGGGCTCACACATACACACACACATTACATCAACATTGGCCCATGCTGTACTGTTGTCCCTAACACACACACACACACAGACACACACACACATACATGTCGATTGGATGGGTCAATGTCGGGCTCTGGCAAACCAACAACACATCCTGTGCATATGATGAAACCTGTGCCACCTCCTGCCATCTGTAACATTGATGCAGGAACAGGCTAACATGGTGCTGATGCACAGGGTGACATTATAGCAGCATAGCAATGTTAGCATGTTGTCAACAGGAAAGTGTAATGATATTCTTGTAGGTATATCTGAGCAGGCATGATGCATCAAAGCTATGATTGTCAATGTAGTATTGTTTACACCAGTGTTAAGTTTGAGTATGTATTGTCCGCCCATGTGCCACTTGGCTGAAGTGTATAGTGTTGCCAGCATGTGTTAGTGAGTGGACAGTACATGTGTGATGTGTGCAGTACAGATTAGCAGGTGTACATCTGTGAACATGGTGGGGGTACACTGTCTGCATGTACGTGCATAGTGGACACATGGGATGTGTGACACACCCTGTATTACACAGTGTTAACATCTCATAGTATCTCTCGGTGGCCAGTATGCATTCTACTACAGATATGTTCTAGCATGGGTACACAAGTGTGTATGACATGGTTTGACACTATGCTGTGGGTGATACTGTTACTATCTGTCAATGTTTAGCATTCTGGTAGTATACACAACCTCAACAGCCTGACTATAACCAATCATTAGATGATGTCCTGACAACTGACACACAGATGTAGGGAACTCAGTAACAGTTGGATCCTTCTGGTACTATACTATAACAGTAACCAGTGGTATTGACCATCACCTGTTCCTGGGACCACACCTGTTTGGCATATAGCCCTCCTAGGTACATGCAAACACACTAGGGATATGTCCATCCACATCTGGAAATGCATGCATTGGCCTACAATGCATTCTCTGGATGGGGCACATATCCTACACAAGAGTATCATACAGACAGATACCTGTTGTCCAACACATGCTGTATAGCTCTAAGCCAACTATAGCATAGTCATCCATATTTACTATACATAGTATCCCGACAGTACCACATAGGTGGTAGCCCCCAACATGTGTGTCGGGTACCAATGTGTACATACAGCCAAGTGTTATGTCATCTGTCCTTTGGTATCCACATATCCAAAGGTATTGTGAAGTCCCTCAGTGTATCACATAAGAAATTAGGGGCCTGTATGCATATCCACAAGGCTGTTGTGCACCTATGACTGTCCATTATTGCCAGACTTTGTTGTGTATGAACATGTCTGACATATACCCCAGGCATGTACCCTCACTCACACTAGTCTATAGAAACTGTCATGGGTGTGTGTGACACAGATGAACTTGGCCACAGATCACTACAGTGGTTGGCCTTGTCACATACATACATATGTGACCTACGATCTGAGAAGCAGCGGCACAATCTGTCAAAGGTAACAAATGTATTCATGTAGTATGCAGGCTTCACACCTATGTACTAACTGAGGTCACATGTACATATATGTATTTGCCACACAGATACCTGATGTGTGCAATGCACATACTGTTTTAATCCTGATATGTCATACTGTAGTAAAAGCAAAACCCACACCGCATTGACCAACGGTGTCACACACACACACACTCAGCAATTGCAGGATTCAAACCCCTACCTAACTATGTTATGACACTAGAAACATATGCATTAACACAACATGCTATATGCTTTACTGGGGTTCCCATTTCCACTGCTATATTTGTAGGATGCTGACATCATCAGACTTGCCAAAGGGGAATATACCTCTTTTAAGGTGTTTCCCTAGTCTCCAAAAAGGGCATTCCTCTCAAAGAAAGTCACACAGACACATACTCCCCCCCCCTCCACACACACACACACTCAGTGATTGCAGGATTCAAACTCCTACTTAACTATGTTATGATATTAGAGAGATACACATTAACACGACGCGCTATATGCTTTACTGGGAGCTTTCATTTCCACTGCTGTATTTGTGGGATACGGACATCATCAGACTTGCCAAAGAGGAATTTACCTCTTTTAATGTGTTTTCCCAGTCTCCAAAAAGGCCACTCCTCTCAAAGGAAATCACACACACACATACATACACCCCTCACACACTCTCAGGATTCAAACCCCTACCTAACTATGTTATGATACTAGAGAGATATGCATTAACACAACATGCTATATGCTTTACTGGGAGTTTTCATTTCCACTGCTGTATTTGTGGGATACTGACATCATCAGACTTGCCAAAGTGGAATTTACTTCTTTTAATGTGTTCCTAGTCTCCAAACTCTCAGGAATTACAGGATTCAAACCCCTACCTATGTTATGATACTAGAGAGATATGCATTAACACAACGTGCTATATGCTTTACTGGGAGTTTTTATTTCCACTGCTGTATTTGTGGGATACTGACATCATCAGACTTGCCAAAGTGGAATCTACTTCTTTTAATGTGTTCCTAGTCTCCAAAAAGGGCACTCCTCTCAAAGGAAATCACACACACACCCCCACTCAGCAATTGCAAGATTCAAACCCCTACCTAACTATGTTATGATACTAGAGAGATACGCATTAACACGACACGCTATTTGCCTTACTGGGTGGTTTCTTTTCTCCTGCTATATTTGTAGGATGCTGACATCATTAGACTGGACATGGCAATGTGTGTGCACTTTGTTTTATGCAATCCCAGGAATGAACCATGTGGGTCAGCAGGTGTTAGCAGCTTGAACAGGACTCCACAATGTTTAGCTTGTGTGATCTATCTGTGGGCAAATTGCCATTCCTTTATATGACAATACACATTTATGCACAGATTGTTGATTTTCTGGATACGACATGTGTCTGGGATGTTGATAAAGGGCTATTCAAAGTCTATGTGGGACGTGTGTAGCTCCTTTCAGTGATGTATGTCCTGGGTGGCTGCCTTACAAACAGTCTAGCAGGTTTGGGAACCATGATCTGCCCATGAACATACCACAGTTGGTAGGGTTGTGTGTTTCTTGGCTTCCAATATCTCTGTTTATGACTTTAATCATGATGGATTCCATGGCCTTGCAGATCAGACTTCATAGGCTTATAGGACTATAATTCCCATGGTCTGTTGTGCACCAACACTTGTGGGGTGTGCCATATGTTGCTGTAACTCATTCAACAGTTTCAGATCCTGTAGAGAGGGTGAGGCTCAAGAGACTGTTCAGGTGTAGGGTCTGTTTGTTCTGTAGTTCACTCATGACACATATAGGGAAACAATGTAATCCAATTGATGCCATGTTTTCGGCTTTGGGGGGAGCTGTTTACCCATTCTACATGTGATATCTCCTGGTATGATGATAGGGCCTTTTGTCAGTGGGAGGTGGGTATGTATATATGGGCCTGTCTGACAGGATGTCGGCATTGTCAGTCAGGTACAGTTGGCCCTGACTCAGGACATATATGAGTGTGCATTGCTGTTTATGACATAGCTGAAGGAGGTGTCATGGTTCTGTCTGGACTCCTTCGCAGATAATCTTTCCAAAACACCAACAAACCTGAGCACTAAACTCCTTTTATACTCTTTTACACACAACACCCTACTGATCCTTTGTGATCAGTCAACAGAGTATGTCATCATAATATCCTGACATGTCCAAAGGTCGGTTTCGTGTGTACTCTCCAGTCCAGCTGGTGAATATTGGAATTTTGACGCAATGTTACAACTACCTTATGTACACAGACAACCCTCTCCTCCTCCCAACAAACTCAGATATATGTGAGAGATGCAACTATATAGACAAACAGGAGGCTGAACTCTCTTGACCCATGACTGGCACAGTCTATCAGGTGGTGAAGGTAACCACACACCACCACAAATCCATTCTCACATAGAACCATAGCGACAGCAAACAAAATACATTACAACACAAAACATACTTGGTGGCTCTAAATAAACTCTGCCTAAGCAGCAGAGACCTCCAAAGCAGACACCCAAACAACTGCTACCCCACAACAATACCCACATATCACATAGTTCACAAAGTCAGTGTGCCACACAGTCTCTGCCCTTAGGGCTAAACAACACACCTAATACACTTGTAATAGGTGACTCTTATTGTCAGACAAACTGACATCCCACTCACCAGGCTGAACAAGGAGAAGGTCACTTTGAGCTGTCTGTCAGGTGCCAGGATCCGCCACATAACACATGCACTCAGGTCACTCCAAAGCAAGTACAAATATGGCTCCATCATTGTCCATGCTGGTGTGAATAACCTCAGACGTTCCTCCCTGGACTACATGACAAGAGACATAGAGGAGCTCTCTGATCATGTAGCCCAGGCCAGTATGACCCTGACCTTGTGTAGCATCTTACCCTCACCAAGAATGATGTCACAATATACAGACAAACTGATCACTTGTAACAGTTGGCTAACATATTGGTGTCATTCAAAGGGGACCCAGTGTCTGTCAGCCTGGGATGACATGCTCGACATGCCACGTAGCTTCGCTATGGACGGCTTGCACCTGTCACCCCTGGACTTTCGAATACTGGCTAAGGCTCTTGCCACCCCCCATAGTGCCTTTTTTAAGCTTGGCTCAAAAGACAAACCCACCTCCATAGATGTTACAAGGTAAAAGAAACTAAGGGTAATGCTGCTCAACACCAGATGTCTAACCCTCAAAATGCGCCCACTCAGGACTCTCCTCAGTATGGAGAATGTCGATATCTGTGCAGCAACAGACACCTGCTTCAGGCTCCCGAAAGCACACCAGCACTACCAGGTTATACTTCATACCATGCTTTTCGGCCACAAGGCTCGGACCGGCCAACAAAAATAGGGGGAGTATCCATATACATCACAGATACACACATCTCCAGGTTAGTAGCACTGCACGGAGCACTGGAGACCATACATGTGCAACTAACAGTGGGCAAAACTTCCTTTCAGTTTGTAGCCTGCTACAGACCACCCTCCCAAACTCAGGAACCCCATTCGGCTTTCCTGGGAACACTTGAGAATATGAAGGTCTCTCCAAACACCATTATATTGGGTGACTTCAACTACCCAAACATTGACTGGGACTACCACTCAAGCCCCAACACCCTCGCCCAACAGTTACTAGAATTTATAAACTCAAATGCTATGGCACAACTGGTCACCACACCCACAAGAGGGGAAAACATATTGGACCTGATCATCACCAACATGGGGACTCTATGTTCCACACCAGAGGTATACCCCTTATTGGTAAGGTCAGACCATAGATTTAGCTCACTGGACATCCATATCCCATCCCCACCCCCATCCTAGGTAATCTCGGTGAAGAACTTCTCAAAAGCAAATGTTACACTTCTCCAAACCAAGGTGGTATCCTTCAAAGACCCTGGGACAGTGGCAAATATGGCTCAGACCGCTGAATCCTTTACAAACGCATTCTATGGACACCTACTGGAATGCATGGCTCATGCTATCCCAAATAACAACAAGACTCACTCCTCCAAAGGCAGGGGACCTGTCTGGTGGACCCCAGCCATTAATAAGCTATACAACGAAAGGAGGAGGCTACTATATGATAGAGCACAATCCCAAAAAGGGAAGGCATCTCTGATCAGTACTAGCTAAAAAGCTACGATCACTCATGAATTCATCTAAGGCCTGCTTCTAATGGAAAATTGCACCAGACACTAAGGACAATCACAAGGCCTTCTTTAGTTATGTCAGGAACCTGGGTGGAAACTCCCAGATATGCTGTGAGTTACTGTATACTGACAAAACATACATTGAACCCACAGACATTGCCGACATCCTGGCAAACAGGTTCAGTGCAAATGTCTCCCCCCATCCCCCCTAAAGAGCAAATGTCCATCCCAACAGAGTGTAGCCTCCCTGACATCACAGATGAACAGGTGAGTGCTGCCCTCACCAAAGCAGACAATACAGCATCGATGGGACCAGACGGTGTCCTGGCCTGCGTCTTACACGAGCTTCATGATGAACGTAACCCTCACATTAAGTCATTGTTCAATATCAGAGTTACTACAGGATATGTACCCAAGGAATGGCGTACAGCAACAGTAGTCCCGCTCCACAGAGGTGGTGCCACAATGGACCCAGGACAATATTGCCCTATAAGCCTAACTAGCCTGGTCTGCAAAGCTATGGAGCGTATCATCATGGAACTCATACACATAGACATCAGGAACCTACAGACACTGGATCCTACACAATTCAGCTTTGTTATGGGCAGATCTTGTCTCTTGAACCTGTTTGACTTCTTTAAACAGTTATCAGTTCCATAGACATAGGGAAGGTTGTCCACACAGCCTACCTGGACCTCGCAAAACCCTTCAACACAATACCCCACTCAGGCATTATACATAAGCTCACCAGCTTCGATATTGACACATATGTCACAAGATGGATTGCTAACTGGATCTGGGATAGCACCCACATGGTCAGTATTGCAGGTGCCATGTCTGACTATACACCAGTTACAAGTGGCATCCCACAAGGCTCAGTCCTGGGACCTCTCTTGTTCAGTATATATTTCTCTGGCGTACAGGCTAACACAGGAGGAATATGCCTGACCATGTTCGCAGATGACTGCAAACTGGGTGCCATAATCAACTGTCCAGCTGGCACAAGCATCCTCAAAAAGGGTCTCACAGATATGGATGACTGGTGCCAGAGCCATGGCCTACAGCTAAATGACATTAGATGCATAGACATCCCCTTTGGGAATAACAACGTGCCCACACATTATCACATAGGTGGTAATCCATTACGTACGGTAGGAGTTATTAGGGATTTCGGGACACGAGTAGTTAGTACTTTCGCCTTTGACAATCACGTTGCCAAAGTGGTTAGACAGACCTTCTATATAGCCCACCTTATCCCATAAGGTTTCACATCTAGATCAAGTGAGGTCATTGTGCCCCTATACTCATCAGGCCCATGCTTGAATACAATGTCCCATTTGGGATGTACCTCACCCGACACCTGCAGCAACTGTAATGGCCACAAAATTATCTCACCAAGTAGATCTAGGGACTCACACAGATGCCCTGCACAGTTTGGCTAAAGTAACTCCAGCTCTACTCAGTCACTTACTGCCTACTCGGATGCAATCTGTGCTTGTTGTTTAAAGCCATGTCCAACCCAGAATTAATGGACATGTTCCACCTCAGGATATCCAAATCCCTTAGAGCTACACGCTCCAGGGACGTAAATCTCAGCACAGATATTAATAGGACATGCTGGAGGGACAGATTCTTATCCCAGAGGCTCCACTCACTCTGGAATGAGGTCCCAGTCCCGCATAGGCAGAGCCCCCCACTGACCACCTACAGGAG
The DNA here is from genome assembly GCF_019279795.1 of Protopterus annectens. NCBI lineage: Eukaryota > Metazoa > Chordata > Ceratodontiformes > Protopteridae > Protopterus > Protopterus annectens. The sequence continues at coordinate 610,536,469 of NC_056732.1, read as the reverse complement.
ACATCTTGACAAGTGGATGGGTGATTGTATGTTTACCCCTGGGATATCTTCTGGGTCCCTGCTAGACAGAGGCACAATAAACTAGATGTAAATGGGCTATCTTGTGTGACCTACTATTCACAGGCACAGTCTACTAATCTAACAGGGTTGCGAAAGCCAAACACACTCTGGCTAGGCTTATACATGCCCTAGGGCAGATAGCCTAGTATCAACCTCTGAACCTATGATAATGTTCGGGATGCACATTGTTTATTGATGATACTGATTGCAGGTTTTTTATCTTCTTTGCTTTCCCACTTTCTATGAGCAATCTAAGTATCTGCAGAACATATTTGATTATGACAGGGTTCCACTATATTATATATGTGTCTGTTGTCATATAACTGTGTGCACAAGGTGGATTGGTGAATAGTGAGAGGTTTCTGGGTTAACACATGCAACTGCCAGATATGTGTGGCCCACTGCTGTACTCAGAAATGGCCTAAGTGTGTGAGCATGCCTAGTTCGGCCTTTCAGTGTTTTGTTGCCTGACATTTGTCTCATTTATTCAAGTGTGTGAGCATGCCCAGTGTGACCTTTCAGTATGTTGCTGTCTGAGGTCCACTACATTTGTTGATGTGTGTGAACATGACCAATATTAACATTTATACTATATGTGTGTTGAAAATCAGGTTCTATTCTTACTGCAGGGCTCACCTTTGTGTCATAACTCGACAGGGATTACGCTGTGCCTGCAGGGTTTCCATGAGATACTTTGCATAGACTTATCAACATTTCTTCATACAGGCTGACTACTACAATAATGTCATGGTTTAGTGGTTCAGTACTATGACTATAGTGCGCAGTATCTTGGGTTCGAGGCCTGTCACTGCTTCATATTTTCATACTGAGCAGACCAGACTGCTTAAGGGCCAGTAGAGCAAATATGAGAATTTTGGCTTTTGTTCAGCTATGCCCAACTTAGACCAAGCTTGTCCAACATTGCTCAACGTTAACCAACATTGCTGAACGTTGCCCAATATTGCTCATCATTGACCACAGTTGTACTAGTTAGTGTGTGCAATTTTGTTTACATATACTGAATGGTGGTAAAAGCTGTTTAGCACTGCTTTATATTGCTTAACACATGGCAATCATGCCTCAGGTGGTGCTGCAGGGCTGCCTATGTCGGATGCACATACTTCACTCCCTATACATGTTTGAAAACAGGTAGTGTCAAGTTAGGCATCCCTTTTACTATATGTGTGTGTCAGAGAGAGGTATCATTTCCAGGGTTCCTAATGTGCCAGTGTATGTGCTATGCGTTGCCTCTTTGCCAAGGCCAAAGCATACTGGGCACACCTCCTTCTGCCTACTGAGGCAGGCTCAGGTTGTTCCTCCTCCGAATCACGCTCTGCCTATGATGGCCTTGGCCATGGTGGGGGGCTGTTTGGCCCAGGCCTATGCTGCTCCTGCTGCAGCTGTTTTCGCAGGATGATATTATGTAGCATAGCACATACCATGACAATTTGGGTACATGTAGTTGGTGAGTACTGCAAGGCTCCACCAGATGTGTCCAGGCACCGGAACCATGACTTGAGCAGCCTAAACACACACTCGATTACATTTCGTGTTTGTGCGTGTGCCTCATTATGGCATTCCTGTTCAGGTGTGTGTGCGTTTCTGATGGGTGTCATCAGCCACGGCTCCAGTGCATAGCCAGCATCCCCCACTAGGTGACCATGAGGGATGTCCCCATTGGCAAATGTCTGGTACAGCTGTGTCAGATGCCAGATATGGGAATCATGGTAGCTTCCAGGGCAGCCAGCACACACATTCAGTATTATGCCCTGGGCATCACACACAACCTGGCAGTTGATGGAGGGGAAGCCCTTGCGGTTAAAGTAGACCCTACCCCACTCACCGGCTGGTGCTTTGATGCATATGTGCGTGCAGTCTATTGCACCCACTACCTCAGGGTATTCCTCTATTTGCTGGAAGAGATGCATATTGCTGGCCAATACCTCACGGGAATTGGGGAAATATACATGATCACTGACATGTGCTGACATGGCATCCAGGAACTGGTGCAGTACCCTGGATGCTGATGCCTGTGATATCCCCATCATATCACCAGTTGGTCTCTGAAAGGTACCTGTTGCTAATATTCTTAGGCCAACACATACCTTGGTTTCCACTGGGATGGGTTCTCCTCTGTTGGTTCTGTGTGTGAGACATGGCCTGCACAGCTCAACAATTTTCTGCATGAGGTCTCTGTCCACTTTATAGCGCTCCACTATCACCAGCTCATGTAGCCCCTAATAGGTTACCCTGGGCCTGTACACTCTTCTCCGTCTCCTCACTGTGGGTTGTCCAGCAGCATTCGCATTGTCACCACCCTCAGCATGTTGCATATGTCGCCTTATAACAGCAATGGCAGCCCGTAACATTTCTTTGTCTCAGTAAAGCTTTTTCAGTTTTCACTTCTATTAGCTTACTGCAATGTTGCAGTGTCTCTGAGAGAAACATAGTGGAATGTTGTTTGCAGAGTTTTAAGTGCTGGGCTGGGCTAGTATACTGCCTGTGTAATTGCCTGATTCTGATTGTTTTCACCTGCTAGCTCTGCTAGTACTCCCTGGTTAACTTCCTACTATTTGTTGTGCTTCCTTTTCCCTTTCTGTTTCCTCAGGGGGGGCAACGCTGCACACACCAGCTCACACACGCGCACACATGCTTACACGGACTAAAACTTGATACTCTTGCTAAAATGCACGCACACAGATGCAAACGCGCTTACACAACTTTAAACAACCTTAGACATGCTTACTCCAGCTTAAACGCGCGCACACAGGCGCACACGCATGCACACAATCTTACTCGGATATACAGGCACACACCTGCGAGCAAACACGTTGCAAGCACTTCTACAAGAAACTTTAGTGTTATCCACGGCATACACCTTCAGTTTCTTGCCTTTAGCTAGGGTACCTGTCGACACACCTCTTCCAGTGATGAGTAACTGACAGCAAACACATGTCACTCTGCTCTAATGAGCTTCACTTCTTTCATACATACCCCACTCGTGATGTCACCTATCTTCTACTCTGATACTCCCCTTATCCTACTCCTACACTCCACTGACTGTGTTCATTTGCTATGTAAACTTGGGATTCACTATCCTTACCCTTATTTGCATAGGATTGCCTACTAATGCTTGGTTACATCTCTTAGACTGAGCTTCCCCCCTTAGCAACCTCTACTCAGTAGCCATGTTGTCTTCGGCCTGCCATTCCCTTGCATTGTAAATTAAGAATTACAATAAAATCCACATTTGTGGATTTTAATTATTGGTTTTCTGGTTTTTAGAGTGCTGCGCTACGCTTAAACATCGGCGATCGGGATAAAAAAAAGATTCTTTTATTTTTATTTTGCATCGGTGAACATTGCCAATGGCCGTATTTTTGGCCATTGGCATGCTTCCTCAACTGGATGCATCCTTTTTTTGGAGCTATCACGGCTCCGTTTTGCTATTTGCAGAACCGTACTCAAT